>NW_022196910.1:53443824-53461062 GCF_008632895.1 Mastomys coucha
AAGGAAGGGAGAGGAGGAAGGAAGGGAGGGAAGGGGGGAAGAAGGGAGGGAGGGGGAGGGAGGGAGGGAAGAAGAAAGAAAAAGGAAGGGAGGAAAGAAGGGAGGGAGGGGAAGGAGGAAAAAAAGGATGGAGGGAAAGGAAGAAAGAAAGGGCTTGAAACTGCCATGAATCCTAAAAGTACCACAGAGGTAAAACTCAAGAGGACAGTAATTAAAAAGCTGCACTCTGTGAAGCTGTATCGACTGTCAATGGTAAACACAATTTAGATAAAATCCTTGATTTTGAACATGAACATTATGAGTCACACCTTTTGATATTTGGAATGAAAGCAATATATACACAATATACAAGTAGACATTCAAAATGGATTTTGATGGCAAACACTAAATCACTTATCTTTCCTTCTGAAACAGTTCTGTACTCTGTAGTACCCTTTTGCTAGAGGTGGCTGGTAAGAACTGAATATGCAGAACTCTATTTAAAGGCAGCTTGAAATAATGCTTTTGTAAAATTAGAGTTCAGCCTAGGACTATTCACATACATTCAAAACCTTTTAGGACAGCAAACCTTATTTGGCAAGCATGCTTCAGTAACTCAAGCTTTTGATAGAGTATTTCATAAGGATAGTAAATATACTGTCAGACTTATGATTCACCAAGCCACATCCATGATTCACCAAGCCACACCCAGAATACACCCATGATTTCCCAGGTATTGAGATAACTAAAACATAGTTCTTCCATGATTAGTTCCCAAATCTTCAACTTAACACTGTTGCGGGAAATACTAAAAAAATTGAGCCGACCCGTTCCCATGCTTGTGCTTCTGCCCTCAGCAGCACTGAGCGGCAATGGCTGACCTGTTTTTAATCTCAAGGAGACTCTGATTCAGATGTCCACAATCTCTCCACCGAGCTTGCTAGGTTCCCACTGGCTGGTTGTTACCACGCCAACACCTGTGCTTCAAATCCCCCATGGCCTTTGTGGTGCACATCTGGCAAACCCATGCTTTACCAACACACCTTTCTCTCTTGAACTTAGATGAGCCACGGTGTGAAGGAAAACAACACAAACTTAGTTCAGAAACAATGGTAACTCAATATCTGGGTGCAACAACTAAAGCCTAATCTTGTAAACCTTATTAAAATCTGATTCCTCTGGTGGCGAATCCTTGTGGGTCCAACATGATACCAGGAAACCCTAGCAGCTACATCTTACCCATATACTGTCCCCATTCCAGAAAAAGACCTAACTCCCTCCTGCCTCCTCTCCTCTTCCAATCCATTTCAGAAGTCCTGCCTACTCGCCCAGTGATTGGCTCCTTTATTCATTAGGGGATCAGTTCACAAGAAGCTACCTGAGTATATGATTCAGGTATGTGATAAGGTATGCATTCATAAGAATGCACACAGCATAGAGCCATCCACAACAGAACATTTATGAGCTCTGGATCTAGGCTCATAACAAGGATTTCACGTGGGTTAGGTCATGAAACCTGATGAACTAAACCACTGTTCAGTGTGAAAACCAAGAATAAGGAACTCCAACATGAGCTCACAGGGCTAGCAAGTGGGAGATCTGAATTTTGGTCTAGGGTTGACTGATAGCTGTAAATGTTGTATTACCCACTGTTCATCCTAGTGACCAGGAAGACTGAAACATGAAAACTCACAATGACCATTCTGGGTCAGCTCGGCTGTCTTATGAGTTAATTGGCTTCCTATGAGTTAATTGCTAAGCCTATAAATCCTGACTGTGCAATAAACTCCAGGTATCCCAAGGAAACATTCCACTAAGAGGTGTAACAGTGTAACAGGTGTACACTGTTAGAAGAGCTAATTTTGATAATGTTCTTAAAGGGAATACAAAATTGTAAGAGTACAAATCCTAGAACAAAGTACCTGGGATTAGCCTATAATATCCCCACGTACCATCCTTGTGACCTCAAAGAAGTGACTTAGCCTGAGTTTACTCACCCACAAAATGTAGATCCATGCACTTAAGAGAAGGATCCATGAATAAAAGTGCTTGGTAAACAAGCCTGAAGACCAGAGTTCAAATCCCCAGGACCCATATAAAAAGCTACTGTAGGTAGTACGATCCACCCATAATCCCATTACTCCTATGGCAAGGTAGTAGACCAAGACTGAAAGTGAAGAACTGCCCAGAAGTCCAAGGGCCAGCTAGCCTGCCGAAACATAAAAGACTCAAAACAAGATGGCAGGAGAGACCTAACTCCTGAAAGTTGTCTTCTGACTTCCCCAAGCTCACTGTGGTATATACTCACCCACACTTACATACTCCAAAACATGTACATCCATAAATTAATAATAAAACAGAAATTGAGGTTCTCTGTGAGATCTCCTTCATAGAATCTCAGAGATTATTAAGGATGACAACCTCAGTCACACACTTCACATTGTGCTTAGAACAAAATTAATGAGTCATAAAAGCACCTTTAAAAATAGGATTCACCACCAACCAAAGAGTACACACGGAGGACACGGGTCTCCAGTTGCATAAGTAGCAGAGGATTGCCTTATGTGGTATCAGTGGGAGGGTTGGCCCGTGGTCCTGGGAAGGATCTATGCCCCAGTGTAGTTGGGAATGCTAGGGCGGTGAGGTGTGAGTGAGTGAGTGAGTGAGTGAGTGAGTGAGTGAGTGAGTGAGTGAGTGGATTGGGGAGCACTCTCACAGAAGCAGTGGGGATAAAGGAGGGGCTAGGAGGTTTGTGGAAAGGATACAGAGACGGGGATAACATCTGAAACATAAATAAATAAAATAACCAGTAAAAATGATTCACATAGTCAAATGGCAGCATTCAGAGATGATTTTTTCACTGTACTTCTCCACCAAAATGAGGCCAAAATGATTGGTTTTAAGTTGTGTAATATCTGCTATGAGTACACAGCATAGCAGGGTTCAACTGTTGAAAATGCCTCTCATTTTCTCCCTTACCAGCCAGTCAGGTTTGGATAAGATAATGAAATCCTGGCCATTCTAACTGGCATTTAGAACTGGACACCAGAAGACTGTTTTTTTCCAATAAACAGCAGCCAGAATAAACAGGAGGCTGGTGGGGGTTGGGGATGGGGGTGTGGGGACAGGAGGCGGGGTGGACAAGAGGCGGGGTGGACAAGAGGCGGAGTTTCACCTCAGGGTCACTAAGAAGCCTCTCAGGACTATTGAAATGTGGTAGGAGCTCTCCACCAGGATGAAGATAGACACTGACTCACTGAGCCCAAGTCAGAGGGACACTGTGCAGTTACATTTGTCTCAGGCATGTGTGGTCTTCTGAGACTTCCTGCAGCACCATTTGTTGTGCCTTCAACATGGGCAAGTCTCAAAGCCAAGCACATGACATTAGTCTCATAGTCACAACTGAAATGAACTTGAAAATCTTCATAAATAGCCGCTGTGTAATCTAATAGCCATGAGATTTGAAGGCCAATTTTGTAGATAAATAAGAAACAAACTAAGAAGTAAGAACCAGTTACTCTTCGGAACCTAGCCTAAGTACCCAAGCTTCGCCTTTTCCCTCTATGCGTACTTAGATATGGATCTATAGTAAACGGCTCCCGAGGTGAGGCACGTTCGTTCCCTCCTTCTGTTTCCAGAATGTATAGCGTAATTCTGGTTTAGGAAGGGAAGTTTACAAAGTTATTTAGGACATGACTTAATTTGGAGAGATGATGCTCAGGTCTCATTCTAAGGTATCAGATGTTCTACATTCTGACCGTGTGGCTGAAAATGATTCCCCAAGAAGACCACCATACAAAGATCTTCATATTCGCTGGGCAGTGGTGGCACACGCCTTTAATCCCAGCACTTGGGAGGCAGAGGCAGGCGGATTTTTGAGTTCGAGGCCAGCCTGGTCTCCAGAGTGAGTTCCAGGACAGCCAGGGCTACACAGAGAAACCCTGTCTCGAAAAGACCCAAAAAAAAAAAAAAAAAAAGATCTTCATATTCAGTCATTAGATGATTACTTAACTAGTTTGTTCAAAATTAAAATCTTAAACTACTAAGAATTTCATTTTCTATTGAAAACATTGGTTACTATCTAACAATATGCAAGTGATGCCAATTAGCTTTAAAAAGAACACTGTGGGTGTTAGGGAGAGAGAGGAGACAGGAATGAGAGGGGTGGGAGGAGAGGGAAGGGAGAAATGGAATCAAATCATAATCTCAAAAATATAGAAAGGCATCTAGATAAATTTATCATTTTTCTTCCCACATTTTAGTTCATTTTCACAGCATTTTAGATTTTCCCTTTTCTTTTTATTCATTTTTAAGTATTTTCTGGCATATCAACTAGAAGAAGATCAATGTTCATTATGTATCATACTCAGCATTAAGTAATTTGCTGTTATAGCACTTTCTTGTCTCCTGAGAGCACTTTTATAAATGGTATTATTGATCAGTGGACTAGTAACACCTTCCTCATCCTTTGAGGATTAATTTAAATCTACCTTCATACCTTATCTCTCAGCTTCAAAGACAGCTCTTTATCCACTGCCTTAGCGTCTAGATATTCTGCTTACTCACTTGTCTTTATTTTTATTTTCTGGCTCCACTAGTAACTTAATTATCTGATACTTTCTGTTTATTCACACTTCACCCATTCATCTTTTAGTAAATATTTCCATGTATATTCAAAAGCAGAGATATATAAAACAATAATCATGCTATAGCTTCAAAAATCACAAATTTTAGTAGGTTAAAACGTGATTATATTAAATCATATATAGAGATAGATAGCTACATATACACACCACGCACACATATAAATTGCTTTAAAATAAGGATGTTATATAGAATATGAGGATGTGAGATCAGAAGAACTGGTGTTGACAAAGGGATCATGGAAAGCCTCAGACAGGAAAAGGCAGTTGCTCTGGGTCCTAAAGGAGGAGTGGGCCAGCAGTTTAGCAAATGAAGAAAGAAGCATATTCTACAGAAGGCTACAGGCAGTCACAGTGTGACATGCAGGTCTCACTTTCATTGGCAGCTCATCTGCCTGTTACACAGCTTTTCTTATTAATGTAGTAATTCAGGGAGGCTGAGTTGCTGAGGTAGAAAGCACTAGACTTTTCTGACATTCTGCTCAGCATTCTCCTTCTAGATGTATCTATGACAACCTGGCATCTGTAAGTACTCTGTCACAAGCAGTTAGTACAGGGCTGTTGTGAAGTATGGCCATCTTTTCCTTTTGAGTGCCTTCTAGACTTGAAACTTTGTAGTCTGCGTTGGGCATCTCTGTCATTATGTGAAGAAAGAAATTATGGGTATATGTGAAGTAGACAGGTGTCAATTAGCTTGATTTCTCATTGGGGGATGGAACGCTAAGGTAATTTGCATGCACCGGTGCCTCACACTGACTTTCAAGTTGTCTCTGTTTCCTTGACATTGATGAAACAAGACTATGCCCACAGGCAGTGACTCAAGGTCACACTCTGGAGTTCCCTCAACTTTGATTTAGCTTCATTCAATCCCTGAAAATTTATATTGGAAAAATGAGCCCGTTTTGTAGTGAGTGACCTATCTTAATGAATACTGATGTTGTGTAACTTCCTATCCTCAGAGCTCCATAAGACACTTAGGTAAGCGTCTCTGGTGGATAGAGAGAGTTAGCGTGCAAAGATACTGTGATTCCCTTTCTGCCTCTGAAGCCAAACATTTCCAACAACTTTCTTCCTTAAGAAAGGGGAGTGCAGCGTTCTGATGCCATCTGAGCCTTCAACCTTCCACCTCTGTTACACGCTCAAAGTGTATTCCCCTTTTATTTCTAATATGTAAAAATTCAGCATGCATGTAAAGTTCTCAATAAAGTACTTATTACTACAAACATCAAGGAATGCATCTGATATAATAAAAAGTAATTGTACTTGTGAAACTTTTAAATTAAAGAGAGTCACTGGTTTGAATATTCTTCAGTGGGTATCTATATGTACATTGAACAATATGCTGTAATAATAACCACACCCCTGCTCTAACAGAAAAAAACAGTAGTATAAGCATGTGTATAAATACATATTTATATGAGTTATGTTTTGTATTTTTCAAACAAGTTGTACCATGCTTTGGAAACTATCTTATTATCGAAGCATATATCATCTACAGTATTTCACACTAGTCTATAATAAAAATCCCAGCTCCCAGAAAGAGTTGGCAAGGAGAGGATAAAATATATATATTTTATATGTATATGTACATATATATATTTGCCCAGTTTCTTTCTGTTATTTTGCCTAGAGTTTCTATTACTATTAGAATGCTAGCATTCTTCTTTCAATGAATTTTAAAACGTTTTTAAAGATTTAATTTTTTAGTCATTTAATATATACACATTTATGCTGCTGGTGTTGTTGCTGTTGCTGTTGCTGCTGTTGTTCATGTTGTAGCTGTTCATGTTGTTGCTGCTGTTATTGCTGCTGTTGTTGCTGCTGTTGTTGCTGCTGTTGCTGCTGTTGTTGCTGTTGTTGCTGTTGTTGCTGCTGTTATTGCTGCTGTTGTTGCTGCTGTTGCTGCTGTTGTTGCTGTTGTTGATGTTGTTGCTGTTGTTGCTGCTGCTGTTGCTGTTGCTGCTGCTGTTATTGCTGCTGTTGTTGCTGTTGTTGCTGCTATTGTTGTTGTTGCTGTTGCTGCTGTTGTTCCTGCTGTTATTGCTGTTGTTGCTGCTGCTGTTGCTGCTGTTGATGTTGCTGCTGTTGTTGTTGCTGCTGTTGATGTTGTTGCTGCTGTTGTTGTTGCTGCTGTTGCTGCTGTTGTTGCTGCTGTTGCTGTTGCTGCTGTTGCTGTTGCTGCTGTTGATGTTGTTGCTGCTGTTGTTGTTGTTGCTGCTGTTGCTGCTGTTGCTGCTGTTGTTGATGTTGCTGCTGTTGATGTTGTTGCTGCTGTTGTTGTTGTTGCTGCTGTTGCTGTTGCTGCTGTTGATGTTGTTGCTGCTGTTGCTGCTGTTGTTGCTGCTGTTGATGTTGCTGCTGTTGATGTTGTTGCTGCTGTTGTTGTTGTTGCTGCTGTTGCTGCTGTTGTTGCTGCTGTTGCTGTTGCTGTTGCTGCTGTTGCTGCTGTTGCTGCTGTTGATGTTGCTGCTGCTGTTGTTGTTGTTGCTGTTGATGATGTTGTTGTTGCACGTAGGTTACAACTTGGTAGGACCACTGATTGCCTCTCTATTTGGAAGCTTACATAGCTCCTTCTGGTATGATGAAACCTAATCCTCAGAGAAGGGGAGGCCTTCAGGTCAGATCCAGCTCCAATCTTTCAAGTCCTGTGTCTGAATTACATGCTGTCTTCAGCAATAGAGACTAACCTTCAACCTCTGGGAGCCAACCAAGGATAACAGCAATAGGCTATACTGTTTTGGAGGTGTTAGATGGCAGATGACTCTTAGGGGAAGTGTTGTCAGCTTCAAAGCTATAGGGATGGATATAGAGATCGAGATGATGGAGGTGATAGAGATGGAGATGATGGAGATGATAGAAGAGTTGGAGATGATGCAGGAGATGGAGATCATGGAGATGGAGATAGATAAGGCAGAGAGATTTATGTATATTATTACATGTAATTTTAGTTAAATATAAAATAATATGATCTTTTAAGGTATTTTCAACCCTCTTTAGTATTACTTATCCCTCGGTCTCCCTTTCCTTAACTATTTGTCAAAGTTAGCCTCAGCTGTCTTGACACAGTCACTCAGGGAAGGGAGAAATTCAGCTGAAGAACTGTGTCAATTAGATTGCTCTGGGCCATATATAAATGAGGTATTTTCTTGTCACTAATGGACATAGAATATCCAGTCAACCATAAGTAGCTCGAGTAGCCATAAGCCCAGACTCCAGAAAGTTCCCAGAGCTTGTGAGGGAAACTCTCTCTAGTCTGGCAAGGCATACCAGCAGAAGCATAAGTCTGAGGTGACTGTTTTCCATATTCATACAATCCTATCCCTCGAAGAGCTCCAATTAATCTTTTTGCCTTGAGTCACTCATATCAAAGAAAAGATTATCTCCCTCCTGCTCTTACCACACAACTGGTTTTGAAATTTCAGAAAATCACTTTTATTCAAATAAGGAAAATTACAGAGATGACTCTAGTCAACTTTTCTTTCAGCTGTATTCTTCTAACCTGTCTTATTTCCAATCCCTCAGTTTTCAGTGATAATTTTATTGACTTGGAGTGTCTTAGTTTGGGCTTCATTGCTGTGAATAGATACCATGACAAAGGCGATTCTTTTAAAGGAAAACATTTAATTGGCATTGGCTTTTAGTTTCAGAGGTTAAAAACATTATTATCTTGGTAGCAAGCATGGCAGTGTCCAGGCAGACATGGTGCTATAGAAGGAGCTAAGAGTTCTCCATCTTGATCTGTAGACACTAATATGGCACTAATATGTGCCATATTGGACATAGCTTGAATATATATAAGACCTCAAACCTGCCTCCACAGTAACTGACTTCCTCCAACAAGGACAAACCTCCTAGTAGTGCCACTTTTATGCCCAAGCATTCAATACATGAGTATATGGGGACCTATTCAACCACCATATAGAGTATTTGCTTTTCCACACACAAAAATGAGTTGTTGTGATCTGTGTAACCACCTTTAAATATACCAGGATCTGTCCATCTAAGTGTCTGTCCATCTAGTGGCCCAGAGATATTTTTATAAACTCCACAGTCATCATTGTCCTGGCTGGGCTAGTAAATTGATGCAAGCTAGAATCATCTGAGAAGAGGAAACCTCAGTTGATACATTTATAGGCAAATCTGGAAGGGTCATTCTCTTGACTGATAATTGATAAGGGAGAACCCAGCCCACAGTGGGCGGTGCCAACTTCTGGAGAGATTCTCCAGGGTTGTGTAAGCAAACAGACTGGTCAGTAGGTTTAGGATCATGTCAAAGTGAGAATGCAATTTAGTTCAACTGCAAACGTCCCACAGTCCTTCACAGTCTCTTCTGTCTTGTTCAAATCATGGCAGTCCCTGAGACAGAGCTCAGGTCATAGAGTTTGGTGACAAGCCCCCTTCCTTGCTGTGCCTTCTCACTGGCCCTATCTGTGCTTCTTGGCGCATAAGTAAAATCTGATACTTATTTAACTTATTCTGTTAATTTCTACCTTTCCATCTACCCCAATTGATAACTAATTACATGATGTGCAATACTGAAAATATGTATCATTTGAACTTTGTGTTCTATCTTTGTCTTCATTTTGTGGTAATGACTTTCTGAAACCTTTGGAATCAAGAGTAGTGGGATCGGCCTTGAATGTAATGTGATTGGAGTAGGAAACTACTGGTTCCTAGGCAGTTTCAGAGTGGGGACAAAACTATGAACAGGAAGATTGGGGTTCTGATCCACTCTCAACCTCCAGGGAGAAGAGAAGTGTAGGTAAATGTGATCATAAATGCCCCTTGCTTCACATCTTATCCTATGCATCTCTTTAGCCTTTTTTAAAAAAAAATATATCCTTCAAACTATCCTTTATAATAAACCAACAAATACAACTACTGCTGGGAATTCAGCAATGACCTCCCAGCAGAATTATAGCCAGGGTAAGAATCAAAAATTGCCACTGTACTTGTTGATGGTGGAATAGAAGTGGAAGACAATCTTGGAGCACTGATCTGATACTAATTCCAGTCAGAAGAGAGCCAAGAAACATCCAGCTGTCTTCTGCTGAAGAAACTTCTGGAGAATTGCTTGGTTCATAGAAGAAGAATAAGAACATTAGTCACGGAGCTAGAGAGATGGCTCAGTGGTTAAGAGCACTGACTGCTCTTCCAGAGGTCCTGAGTTCAATTCTCAGCAACCACATAGTCGCTCAAGGCCATCTGTAATAGGATCTGATGCCTTCTTCTGGTGTGTCTGAAAACAGCTACAGAGCAGTCATATATCATAAATAAATAAATAAATAAATAAATAAATAAATAAATAGATATTTTTAAAAAACCTAGCAGGTACCAAGTATTAGAAGGAACTGTGAGACAATCTATGAACCAAAGCTAGATAACATTTTTGTGTATCATTTCACAAAGCAATTTGCACAATTCTACACTATTGACTTCCACACCAATGAAAAGTTCATCCAGGCTGGGCAGTGGTGGCGCACACCTTTAATCCCAGCACTTGGGAGGCAGAGGCAGGTGGATCTCTGAGTTTGAAGCCAGCCTGGTCTACAGAGTGAGTTCCATGATACCAGGGATACACAGAGAAACCCTGTCTCAAAAAAAAACCAAAACCAAAACCAAAACAAAAACAAAAAAAAGAAAAGTCCATTTAGGATAAGAGTGGTAAACCTTGGCACCAATTTGTTGTGATGTCAACTAGACTAGAAGGCAAATTTGAATTTGAATAGTTTTCAAATATTGATCTGTAATTATATGTGTGCATATCTGCCTATGGGTATGTGTCCATAGAATTTAGGAGAGTAGATCAATACCCTGGAGCTGGAGTTACAAGCAGTGGTGAACTACTCATTAGGTGCTGGGGAGCAAAGTCAGGTCATCAGGATTCAAGGGCTGCCTCATCATCCTAGTCTGCAGATCTGTGGGAACCCCTGCTCTAATGCCAGCTTCTCTGTTTAACTCTAACTCTGATTTAGGAAACATTAAGCCTGATTCCTGTGTCTCACTGATCTTATCTATAAATGGTAAATAATATAAAATAATGGGGACACAGTCACAGTACTGACTCCTAGTGCAGGTATTCAGTAATATAAAATAATGGGGATAAAGTCACAGTACTGACTCCTAGTGCAGGTATGCAGGCTCAAACACTGACTAATCTTTTAGAGCAAATAACTCAGATGGTCACCAATTTGCATTTAGATTCAAGTGTGTCACTACAGGTCACTCAGGACTTGTTCCAGTGTGTGATTGCTCTCTATTGTCCCTGAACCATAGTGACCCCCTGTAAAATGGAGTCAGTTACGTAAGAAATTATGTATGTAATGCATTTAACCAAGTGGCTGGTATGTAACACATTTAACTAAATAGCTGGTATGTAACACATTTAGCAAAGTAGCTGGTATATAATACATTTAACAAAGTAGCTGATATGTAACACATTTAACCAAGTAGCTGATATGTAGCTGGTATAACATACCTTTAACAAAGTAGCTGGTATGTAATGCCTTTAACAAAGTAGCCGGTATGTAATGCCTTTAACAAAGTAGCTGGTATGTAACACATTTAACCAAGTAGCTGGTCTGTAATGCATTTAACGAAGTAGCTGGTATATAAAACACTTAACAAGTAGCTGGTATGTAATGCCTTTAACAAAGTAGCTGGTATGTAACACATTTAACCAAGTAGCTGGTATGTAATGCATTTAACAAAGTAGCTGGTACTCAGGAGTCACCACAGGACATCACTGTGATTTTTGTCATTGTTGTTCAAAACATCATTTAGCTCTCCCCATTGCCCATGCATTATTCCTTCTAATATTTTATATTATTCAGGTTTCTTTTTTCAAAACTAAACTCCTTGGCTAGTAGTGACAAAATGAATCCTTGCTCCTTTAAAGGAAATGCAATGAAATAAAAAATTTAAAATCTCAAGTATGACCTTCTACCAACTTAAATGTTTTCCCCTGTGGTAAACTATCAAACATATTGCTTAGACTAGTATTCGAATAGTTAGTAAATCTTGGAAGCCTTCAATTTTTCTAGCCATGTTTCACATTTCTTTTATTATCTGTAGAAAATTATGCTGTGATTTCAGAATAGCAGTGCTGTGAATTTTGCAGTTCTTAAATTGCCCTGGACATAAGGCTAAGCCATTTTTGTATTGTGCTTTTCTTAGGCTTCTCCTGATAGAAAGGAATCAGTAGCTACAAAACCCCCAGCCCCAACCCCCAGATGCTTTGTCTGAGTACATGTGAATTGTCACACAAAATCTCCACTCAAACTTGAGGCTCCGGGAAGTGGGGAGGCCCGGTTGTAGTGGGGTGGCATCCTCTTGGAGACAGAGGGAGGAAGAGTGGGATGAGGGAGGGCAGACAGGGAGGGGGACAATGAATGGCTTGTAAAAAAAATAAAAGTAATTTTAAAAATCTCCACTGAAGTGTTGTGTACAAGTGAATAATCTAAAAGAGCAAACTAATGACTGATGCATTCGTTCCCTTGCCAGGAAGCTAGAGTTATCAGAGAGAAAGGACCCTCAATGGAGAAAATGCCTCTATAGAATCCAGTTGTAAGGTAAATTAGTGATTGATGAGGTTGGCCCCAACCCATTGTGGGTGGTACCATCCAAGGGTAGGTGGTCTTGGGTTCTATAAGAAAGCCAGCTGAGCAAGCCATGGGGAGCAAGCCAGTAAGCAGCGCCCCTCCACATCCTCTGCATCAGCTCTTGCCTCCAGTTTCCTGCCCTGTTTGAGCTCTTGTGCTGACTTTCTTTGGTGATGAGCAGCAATATGGAAGCATAAGGCAGACAAACCCTTTCCTCCCCAATTTGCTTTTAGGCCAGGGTGTTCCCTTGAAGCAAACAGACATCCTGACCAAGACACATTTGCACACGGATACCTCATTTGAGTAGAAAGTCCTATTTCTCCAATCTTTTTCTCTACACTGCTCCTCCTCAAACACTGAGCCTGGAATTTTATGAACTCTGAATTGGCCATTACTTCAAACATTTGCTATAAATGCAGGTAATAGATGTTTGGATTCTTTAGATGTATAGAAATCTTGGAATGCAATTATATGTGGAAGCTACATTTAACCTAAAGTTACCAAATCAGTTTTCCTAAGTCGTGGTTCATAAAGTATCAAGATCTGTAGCTAAAAAATATTTAATAGCCCACATCTTCTTGGAGAAGCATTGTTTACTAATGTGGGACACTTTGTTCAAATTTCTTAGTAAATTGTATTTTTGATTAGTTTACACATTAGTGAGGTTCATAGGTCTTCGTGTACTCTTAGTTTTGGCTAACCCATCCGTATTCTTCCTTTCTTGGACTCCTTTCCCTATCCCCACTTGAACATTTAGATCTCAGGATTCTTTCTCAGTTACTTCGTATCATAGATGTCCAATCTATTATTATATTTTATTTATTTATTGGATTGCTATCATAAGCCCCAAGTAGCTTCTTCATATACACTTCATTTTGTTTAAGCTTTTCACTGCCCCTTATTCTCCCATTCCCATTACCCCACTTTCTGCTTGAACCCTTCTGTCACCAGGATCCACCCCACCCCATACCACCCATCCCTGTGTACTTTCCTTTCACCTATACTCCATCATCTTCTCTCCCTAAATGCATACTTCTACCAATGGCCTACCTCCCAGATTCCACCTGTGCTCCATGTCAACACACAAGGCAAAACCTAGGATCTCTCATATGAGAATACTGAATGGCCTCATTCAGTATTTTTTTTCCAGGTCAACCCATTTACCCACAAATTACACATGAGTTATTAAATAAGAATTTCAGTACCAGTCGCAGCTTGCCTCTCTAGGAATGATTAGTCAGAGAACCCATTGCTTTTGGTTTCTCATCATTGCTAGATGGTAAAACCCACTTGCTAAAGATGCCATACACATTGTACCCATTGGTCACAGGACACAGAGAAATCACTATGGAACTGACCAGAGAACTCTCTCAGCTGTCCCTCTTTCATTATGCTAGAAGTAGAAAAGACAACAGCATCAACAGTTGTCTTACCTAGCTCTTGGCCATGCTTGTTTATTAACAATGACCTGTTGGCAAGATGTGCCCACTGGCACAATAGTGGCAAGGCTGTTTATGGAGTCACTTGACTAGACTCACAATGTCTCACTTGACTAGATTTGAAGCCTGTTCCTCAGGAGGGATTTATGTCTGGTGCTATTAACATGTGCAAAACTCCATGTCTAGAAAACTCATAACCCATAAAAGAGAACCTATTCATTTTGGGTTCTTGTTGTTGTTGTTTGTTTGTTTGTTTGTTTGTTTCCTAAATGGTCATGGTCATGTTCCTTTATGGCAGTAGTTCTTAACTTTTTTAATGCTGTGACCCTCTAATACAGTTCCTCATGCCATGGTGACCCCCCCAACCATAAAACTATTTCATTGCTGCATTCATTGCTGCATTCATTGCTGCATTCATTGCTACATTCATAACTGTAATTTTGCTACAGCTAAGGATTGTAATATAGATATTTATGTTTTCCAATGGTCTTAGGTGACCCCTGTGAAAGGGTCATTTGGCATCCCCACACCAAAGGGGTCATGGCCCACAGGTTAAGAACTTATCACTGCCTTACAGAGATTTTTGTTTCTATCTATAGATTTGTGCATCTCCAAATCTTGATTAGAGAAGTTTCTTATTGCAGTGGATGGTGGTTAATGCAGAGAAGTATTACTGTCCAAAGTGCTAAAAATAAGAGGCTGAGCCCTTGCCATAAGTAGGGCATTTACATCAACTACAGTACCAGCATTCAGGCTCAAGGAACACTGTGGAAAAGGGTACAGAAAAGCGAGAGACACAGAAGATGAGGAGAGATATTATAATATTTTCTGTAACCCTGTCCCCTGAAAGAGTCACTTTTGTAGGCATGTGGTGGCTATATGTTCAAGTTGGCTATGCCCCAGTGGTTGATCCCACATGTATGTGTGTATGGGCAGTACTAATTTGAACCAGTGAGTTAAAATAAATACATCAATGAAAATTATATAATGAAGATGTGAATCTGGGAAAGAGATGACATATGAAGTCCTAGAGGGAATTGGGGGAGACAAGGAGGGAATATGATTAGGATACATTGTATACAAGTATAAAAATTTCCAAGATTAAATAAAAATGAAAATTATAAAAAGAAAAATAATACTTCAATGTTTCCCTAATGACTAACATAAATTCAACTTGGTGTGCAGAGTCACTATAATTTGCTCCCAACAAGTATTACTGGCTTTTCTTTTCATGACTCCCATGCACATGTATACCACACACTCATCACCTGCTGCCAAGGACATTTTATGTATGTGTGTACCACACACACTCATCAACTACTGCCAAGGATATTCCAATTCCACAGTCTTTTGGGTCCCCACCACTAAATGCTTTGTCTACCTCCAGACCACCCTCCTACTACCTACACCAGCTCTCAATAAAGCCTCCTTATCTTTTTTTTTTTTCAGGAGGGGCATGAGACAGGTTTCTCTGTATATCCCTGGCTGTCCTAGAACTCACTCTGTAGACCAGGCTGGCCTTGAACTCAGAAATCCACCTATCTCTGCCTCCCAAGTGCTGGGATTAAAGGTGTGTGCCACCACCGCCTGGCCCACCTCCTTATCTTTCAAGAGTCAACTCAAAGCATATGTCAGAGTCTTGTCTAACCTTGGTCTTTTGCCTCTACCCCCAAATGGAACGGTCATACATTCAGTCAAGAAGTACTCAGTCAGAAACAGTAACCCCTGGTGGCGAGAAAGACACTTACTTGGTGATGTAGTTCATTTAAAAGTGGGCCTTGCAGTCTAACAGACTTAAGTCTTTAGAACCTTAAAGGACTCAATCCATGCCTTTCTTCCGACCCTGACTTTGTACATAGTTATTTCTGTGCAAGTCCTCAGCCCGCTTGTAGGCAGTAAGTTCATCCCCACGTGCCCTGCAGCGACTGCCTGGGGGCTGTACACATGACTGGTGCTCATCAAAGTATATTGGACTGAATTCGACTGAACTGAATTCCTCCATGGGGATGAACATGAAGTAGATGCTTGACATTGACTGACTTTGGGCCCTTCAACAATGGCAGATGATTCTCTGTAATGGAAAATCTGCCTTATAGAAACTGAAGCAGAGCAAAGCCAGCAGAAGGCTGTTGAATTCTCAGGATAAATTGTGTTTTCTGCAGAGTGCTCTTGATATTAGGGTCTGAAAGTAGAGTTCTTTGAATTGCCCTCCTAAGGAGGCTCCTTAAAGAATGGCAAACGTATACCTGACTTGTCAGCCATGCTGGTGAGCTGACCAAGAGGATATAGCTGAGGTATACGGTGTCTGGTGAATTTTTAGGAATAGAGCTTGACAGTGTCCTTTCTTGAAGCCCTCAGGTAGGCAGGCCCAAGAAGAAATAATAGTAATAAAAAAAAAAAAGCTTTGGAGGTACGTGACTAGCCTCTAAATTCTGCAATAAATGTGCTTTGTTGAACATTAGTGTCAGGATGTCATAGCACCAGCTCATTTGATGTGGCAGAACTCCAGTAAGTCTTCCTAAAATGTCAAAATATGGGCTAGAGTTCCTTTTTTTCCTGTAGAGGAGACAAGAAACAGTAATAAATTTTTCTACTGTACACAGGCTGCTGGACAGCCTGCTTCTCAGTTCCCAGGCTTGTTGTCAAGCAGTTCCAGCTCAAGAAATTGGTATGTGGTGATTGGTCTCCTGGGTTTACTAAAGGTAGGGCTATGGGCAACAAGCAGAGAATACAGGCCAGGTAAACCCTGAGGGACCCCGACGGACAAGGTCCATGATGCTCAGTGGACACTGACCGATACGTGCATACAGAGTAAATATCACCTTACTGTCCAAATGTACAGGGGCTGTGTCAGATGCTGAGCAGCACCAAGAAACTCAGAGCTTCTCTGTGGGGTATCCAAGTAATAGGGCTTGAAGAAAACTCCTGAAGGGCCAGGTGTGGTAGTACATGCCTATAATCTCAGCACCCAAGAGGCTGAGGCAGGAGGATGGCACATTTGCTAAGTTTGCAATTGTTTGGAAAAGCTCACAATGAGCAATTGTGAGCTTTCTGGGGGCAAGGTATATGATTCAAATACCATGCCCAAATCCTCCCTGGGGGGTAAGGTTCAAACATGGGTGAATTAGCCCTGAATCCTAGGACCTTCTGAGCATGCTAATGAATTAGGAATGGGAAACACAGAGTAGAGAAGAACCCATTGTAAGTGCACATGACAAACACACAAGCCACAGGAGAAAACACATTACATGCCTCCATCAGGGCCCAACACAAGGCTTTTGGGGGTCTCCTATTCCTCCTGTGTCCAGCTCCTCCTGGCAGGTATATTTCTACACTTTGTCACCTAGAGACCGCAGGCAGGGACTGCACCCACTGGATAACAGGAACTATAGGTCAGCAACCTTTCTCGTCACCATGGCTGGCTTTTCCTTCTGTTTGCCTAATTGCCCCCGTGTTGTAAGCCTGACTTTGCAGTTGTATTGTGAGCTGGACTTCCCCATTGCTCCCCAGAAGTTCCCTAAAAGGAATTAAAAAAAAATTCTCACTTTATCTCAGACACCTTTTAGAATAACAGTC
>NW_022196910.1:53461072-53501872 GCF_008632895.1 Mastomys coucha
CCAAATACTACTAGATGGGGCACAAGGAGAATGTACTTAAAGAATGTGACAAACTTTCATGAAAATGACTTTATGTAACCATGTATAATAAATATAATAAGGTATTATCAAGTAATGAGAAATATAATACTGAAAGAATTGGAGTGATTCCCTGAGGGTTGGCATGCTTAACAATATCCAGTCACATAGATTTCTGAGAGCAGCCATGTCTAACAGCCCCCAAGCACTTGCTCTCCAGCACTGTCAGCAAAACTGGAACCCTACACTCAATCCTGAGGAACACTCTGCTTGACACTTGTCCCAGACCAGATCCTCAAAGTCTGCTACTGTTGTGAACCCATATGTCAATTCATCCACTAACAAGCTGACATGTACACAAAAGCCATCACTCTGAAGTTTGTCAGAACTGACAAGTGTATTGTATGATTTACAGTAAACAGCAAGCCTTATTTTCAAGTCCAGTAACGCATTGCATTTAACAATACAACCTGGACCCACAGATCTCCTGACAGTTTTTTGGATTAATGTACATGAAAATGCCTTGAAATGCCACCTGCTAAACATAAAGCAAGATGGTCTCCAAATTAGAGGTATTGTTGAGTTACATTCCTTTGCTCATTCAGCAAATACATGTTGACAACTGAACTGATGGTTCCCTTTCATGTTCATAGACTCATTAATAAAAGAATTTCAAAATGGCCTCAAAAGGAAGCTTGGGGCCAGCTTTATTAGAGTTTAAGGGAAAGCATAACATAGGCTAAGAAAAACTCCCAAAAGCCCCCAAGAAAAGGGGAGAAAATGTTCTGCCTTTTAAGTTAGGTGTGGAAAGGAAATAGACATCACATGAAGCAAGGGAGGAGTGTCTCAAGAGTGGAACTCTGCTAGGGAGGTGATAAAAGAGCCTAAGAAAGTGTCCGCCCACGCCTTGTGGGGATCTCACAGCCTGTACATCTTCTGTTTGTATTTCTTGAGCTTCCATTCATGGCTTCTGTGTTCCTTAGATGTCAGTGAGGTAAAAGAGGGCAACTAGGCCCTTTCTACAAACTAGCTTTCTTTCACCTGTTAATTTGTAGAATTTTCAGTGCCTTATATCCTATAGCACTAGGCTGCCCTAGTTGCTGGTATTTAGAAGGCAATGAAACAAGGCTTTCGTTTTCAGACAGGTACATGGCAATGGGGCAGGAATATGAGTGTGGGGAGGGGACATGAAGCAGGATTGGAGGTCCAATCTGACTGTGGTGGGAGAGTGCGAGCTTATGCAAAACAAAGCAAACAAGAACAGTTGTTCTATACAGCAACATTTTGGCAGGCCCGTGAAGAAAACAAGCCATCAGAATCTCTGGGAACACGTGGAAAGAGAGAGATCAGAGGAAGGATTAGTGTTTTGAGCTACATCACTCACAGTTTAGTTATGATGTGTTTTAGCTGCTTCTGCCTTGATTTGATGTTGAAACCATCCTCTGCTACCACATGTGGGGCCGCAGTGCTTGCTGCTCAGCCGCTGCACCAAGCACCGGGATACCGCCCTGCAGTTGGAGAGGATGACCCATGTCCTGCCAGAGGTCTGGGTACTCTGGGCCGTGGACTCCAGTGTCTGTCCAAGCGCCTAGCTCCACCATATCCCAGTCCTCAGAAAGCGGGGAGAGGGGAACAGCTGAAGGGGGTCTTTCGGTCTCAGGGAAGCCAAGGAGGCAGGTTCTAGCCCTGGAGGTTGCAGGCATCACTGGACACCACAGAGGAGCTGAGAACAAACTGGGAGACCCCAGAGCAGCTCAGTCCTCTCTAGGGCCGAAGGGAGAGAGGGGGCAGGGAAAGGAAGCGGCCACCTGGCGGTTCAGGTGCAAGCAGGTGTGGAGTGCAGCTGCAAACGCTGGGCCCACACTGCTTCTAGTTGAAAGGAGGTAATGCATGGCCATAAGATGTTTTATTATAGAAAGGAGAGAGAAAAGATAGAAAAGTAGAGGCCGGCCATCTCCACGTGGAGAGAGGGGAAGAGGAGGAGGAGAAAGTAAAGGTAAGAAAAGTAAGAGGCTAAGAGGGAAGGGAGAGAAGAAGAAGAGGAGGAGGAGGAGGAGGAGGAGGAGGAGGAGGAGGAGGAGGACGAGGACGAGGAGGACGAGGAGGACGAGGAGGACGAGGAGGACGAGGAGGACGAGGAGGACGAGGATGAGGAGGAAGAGGAGGAGAACGACGACGACGACGAGGAGGACGAGGAGGAAGAGGAGGAGAACGACGACGACGACGAGGAGGAGGAGGAGGAGGAGGATGAAGAGGAGGAGGACGAGGAGGAGGAGGGGGGAGGAGAAGGAGGGGGAAGGGGGAGGAGAGGAGGAGGAGGAGAGAGGAGGGAGAAAGGAGGAAGGGAGGGGACAAACTACCTCTTATATGGTGGGCTGGGCTATCTGTCTGTGGGGCAGGGCATACCTGACTGTGGTCAAATGACTGGGGATGGAGTCCAGCCAAAATGCTGGGAGCTTGAGGCATTGTCTACATGATAGATAGCACAGGCTAATGGAGTTGGAGGACTTGTGGAATTAGCCATCTGTGTCTGGGAACGTGTCTCCACTGTTTCCGTCCGTTGTGGAATCTTTCACTGGGTCTCCAGAAGTTAAGACTCAACCAAAACACAGACTGCTTTTCATGGTCCCACATCATGTCACAAAGGAAAGGACCCAATAACAGAGTATACGCAGTGTCTTCACAGGACACACCGGGACTGGCCAGGCAGAAGTCCAGTGCTTGAAGGTCAGAGTGAAGGAAGAGATAACCTGAGTGAGGACGGAGCGTGGGGAAGCAAGCACAGCTTTGGAGAAGATGGAAACATATTGGAAGGCTTTGAAGCCAAGATGTAACTTTCATTTTGAAAGGATCTGAAGAGCTGATCACGAGAAAGAAGCTCAGCACAAAATGGAAGTCTCCCTTTCTCTGCCTGACCCTGTGTAGAGACATCACTTAGAAACATTTTTCAGTGACTTGAAAAAGAACTGATTCTAATTTCGGTGAGGGAGGGGAATGTGAAGGCAGGAATTCTAGCTTGATTGATTGATTGATTGACTGATTGATTTTTAAGCCTTAACCAACAGGACTCCTGATGTACTGGATACAGAGAATAAAATGCAGAAGAAATTGGTTCAAGTTAATTGCAGATTTTCTGTCAGGGTAGTAAGGATAAAAGGAATCAAACATATAAAAATCATTAATTTTTTTTCCTTAAAAGCTATTTATTGTGCTTCTTATATGCATGACCTAATTCCTGATCGGAAAGAAACTCTCAATCATTTGAGCAAATGAAACTCAGCTAGAAAGGGGAAAGGTGAAACAATATTTACATAAGAACTAGTTTTAAAACCCAAGGTAATGGTTGTAGTTGTGGTGTGCGTGTATGTGCATGCATGTGCGCACATGTATGTGTGTGTATGTATATGCATATGTATGTGCATGTATATATGTGTGTGCATGTGTATGTTGTGTATGCATGTGCTAATCTGCATATGTGTATGTACATGCAGGTATGTAAGTATGTGAGTATGTGTATGTATATGTGGTATGTACATGTGTATATGTGTGTGAGTATGTGAATGTGTGTGTGTGGTGTGTGTGGGGGTGTAGGGTGTGGTATATGTGTATGTGTTGGAGAACGCTTCTATTAAGGTCCCAGTCCTCCATATCTGGATGACTTTCTGAGCTCAGCACAAAATGGAGGACTCCCTTTCTCTGCCTGACCCTGTGTAGAGAGTCCCTGAACACAGGTGGCTGACCTTGGCTGACCTTGACTGTAGAATGACCTTGTACAGAGCTCTCTGCAGTGCTGCATAATTCAGCATACAAGTCCCCCTCTGGCTTCCCACCCACATGATAATCAGATGCTGTATTATGTCCAATCAGCCCTTCCTGACCCCAAGCACCCACCTTTTACAGGTGGTCTGAATTCAGGTCCTCATGCTCTCACAGAAAGCACAGTGAGAAAGCATCATCTAACTAAATTTCTAATGATAATTCATTAAAGAAGGTGAATCTTACAACTGCGTAACTGGGAAGATTTGGAGGCCGTGGCCCACAGTCAACACAATATAATCCAAAGGTGAACTCTTTCTAAGCCAGTCTGATGGATATATATGAGTTCAGATCATACTCCATCATTAGTGTGACCCTGGCCAAGCTCCTTATGAGGTCTGAATCTGGTTCCCTCTTCTTTAGAGAGTATCACTCTAGGAAATCAGGTTGTTATTGAAGATGCCAAGGCAATGATTTATTGACACAGCTCTCAGTGCCCCTCACTGCTCTTGCTGTAACTTGCTTTTCAAGGTCTTGATGCCTTCCAACATCACACCCTAAACCCACGCTTACTCTTCAGAGTAAACCCAACCTCTCAATGGGAAATGCATTCATCTCACTCCCTAAAGAAATCAAACATTCAGACAAAGTCAACCAAGGGAGAAAACGGTTTATTTCCAGAGGGTGTACTTGGTGAAGGGGACACAGGCAGTAAGAGCTTGAGTCTCACCTATCACATTACGTTGACAACCTAGAAGCAGGGTGAACAGGAAATGGGGTGAGGCCATGAAATCTCAAACTAGAACTCCTCGTCCTGAAGTTCCATAAGCCCTCAAACAGTGCTGCCAGCGTAGGACCAGGTGTTCAAAGACAGTCTCTGAGGGGCATTTCATGTTCAAACTACAGTAGGATCATTTGTTTGTTTGTTTAAGAGTTGTTACATTCTCTGAGAGCCTGGTACTGTGTTGGATGGTACTGAGGGTGATCACCCTATTTGTTGATTGATAGGTGTGTATGTGTGTGTGTGTGTGTGCGTATGTATGTGTGTGCATGTGTATGTGTGTGTGAATGTGTGTGTGTGTATGTGTGTGTGTGTGTGTGTATGTGTGTAGTATTTGCCAGTTAGCATACAGATGTGTCATGGGGACATGCTGCTGACTGAGAAGCAGCAATAGGTGGAATGTTGAATTGCAAAGGCAGCCTGCACATCTTCTCACTATTAGTTTAGAAGACCTGTCATAACACAGTATCAAAAACTAAATGCCTCATACAACAGAAATCTATTTGTTAGCACTCTGTCTAAACTCCACCCCTGCAGTTACCTGGCAATAGCCAGGCAGGCCTGACTCACTACAGAAGGGGCTGCTTGCCCCCTCCTCCCTCTCTTGTTCTCTTGCTTCTCTCGTGCCCTCTTGGGCTCTTCCCTTCCCTTTCCCTTCATCATTCCCTAACCTCCTCTCTCCACATGTTCATGGCTGGCCTCTACTTCTCTACTTTCTCTCTCTCTCTGCCTTTCTATGCCTCTACTACCCTCTTAACTCCCCTCCTCATGTCTTGAAAAAACTCTATTCTATACTATACCATCCTGTAGCTGGTCCTCAGGGGGAAGGGATGCTTCAACATGGGCCTGCTGAGACATCCTCTTCCCCCATACCTCACCACATACAACCATAGAACATATCTCCTATCTCCTTATCTTTTTATAAACACATCACTATTGTCTCAAAGTCTTTCAAATCTAAAAATGTCTGGGATCGGTACTTGCTGACAGGAGCCAGGGTATGGCTGTTCTCTGAGAGGTTCTACCAGAACCTGACCAATACAGATGTGGATGCTCACAACCAAACATCAGACTGAGCCAGGGCACTCCAAAGGAAGAACTAGGGGAAGGACTGAAGGAGCTGAAGAGGATTGCAACCCCATAAGAAGAACAATATCAACTAAGCTGGACCACCCAGATCTCCCAGGGACTAAAACCAACCAAAGAGTACACATGGAGGGACCTATGGCTTCAGTTACAGGTGTAGCAGAGGATGGCCTTATGAGGCATCAATGACAGGCAAGGCCCTTGGTCCTGTAGAGGCTCAATGCCCCAGTGTAGGGGAAGCCAGAGCAATGAGATGTAAGTAGGTGGGTGGGTGGAGGCAAAGGGGAGGGGAAGAGGGGTGAAGGGATGGTGGGGTTTGTCGAGGAGTAGCCAGGAATGGGGATAACATTTGAAGTGTAAATGAATAAAATTAATAATAATAATAATAATAATAATAATAATAAGTCTGGGATCAAGGTGCCAACATGGCCACTTCTGAGATCTGTGGGAAGAATCTGTTTCTTCCCATGTTTCTCTTTTACTTTCCAGTGCCTTCCTTGGAATATTTGATGTTCCCTGGCTTATAGAAACATCAGCCAGTCTCTCTTTTTGTATAAGGACACAGCCACACAGGAGGGCCAGCCACACTCTATTCCAGGATGACCTCGTCTTACCTAAGGACTAATTATGACTGAGACACCATTCGTTCCTTACAAGGGGGGGGGGGGAGAAGGACATTCTAAGCTCGGGGTAAGCAATTAGACCTTTACCGCAGCCACTTTCTGTCACTCGGAATGGGTTTCCAAGTCTGAGACCCTGACTTTATCGTCCTTGCCGGTTTCCCTGCCGGTATTTACTGAGCACACACCCAGGAGTCACCACCAGAGCCCTCCGCATTCTGATCACTGTTGCTGTCACTTTACAGTTCAGGCCTGGAGCCTTGCAAGGAGGCAGGTAGGTTACCTTAAGAGCAATCTAGATGTCTCAAAGAGGAGCCATTTGTTTGAGGATTCTTTGATGACCAGCTCCTCATTTCCCCTGACTCCCTGCCTGCAGACAAAGACCTTCCCTCCTGCCCAAAGCTCAGCCCACCTACAGCTGCAGGTCTGGCAAGCAAGACTTGCATCTCAATGATCAGCACAGATATCACAGGGCAAGGTTAAGGAAGACACTGTTTATTCTACAGCTCTCTCTCCACACCTGCCCCTCCTCCCAGCTCACTTTTCAACATACGGTTGGCTCTTTAATGGCGAGTAATGTTTTCACATGTATTTAATTATTTAAAGATTTAATAACAAACCAGCGAGAATCAATTGCACTCTGGGGAGGCATTTCTTTGAATTCTTACCACCCCCCAACTCCCCTGCCTTTGTGTAAGAGTGCATTTAAGCCACTGCAAACTGAAGCACAAAGCTAAAAGGGAAAGAAGAAAATACCCTACAGACACTCAGGGAGGATATCTGTAGGTGAAATCAAAGCCTTAGAACACCGGATACTATCTCTTATGTCAGCAGTAGGCCGGACGGATAGGCAGGAACACTAAAATGAGAAACTTTAATTCCATTTTATATCTAAACACAGAAGGCCAACAGCTTACAAATCAAAAAATTCTTTTTTTTTTTTTTTTTTTTTTTTACCATAAATTCCCTTAGGGACTGGTTGTGCATGTTAAAGGGCAAGGAGAGTGAAACAGATTATTCTGATCCCAGTAGCAGAAAAAGGCTGTTTTTCAAAACACCACCTTTAAATTTTTAAATAGTTTGTTACTTAATATTTTAGGGTCTCCTTTATTCCTGTTGTCCTGATAAGCCCACCCCCCACACACACACACACCTCCCTGTCACAACCACTACAGACAGGGAGGCATCAATTAATTAGTATATTTAATCACTCAAGGGTTGCTTTCTTTGGTTTGTCATTGGTTTTGTCTGTTTTGTTCTTGATCATCAACTGTGGTAGACTGTGTGCCAGGCACCTGTATCCATCCAGAAACAATGCCAACTGGCTTCTGCCTTCTTAGTCATTTACATCCACCTTTGGGGAGAGAGTCACAAAGACTGAGGCCAGCTTACCTGCTCTGACATGGGGCACTCAGGGAAGCCCAGAGGAAGAGCTCCTAGTCAGATCTGCTAGAGTTGAAACTAGAAAATGTAATCGAACCTAACTGATGGCAGGAAGCAAGACTGGTGACTAACAGACCTGAGGAGACTCCACCACAGGAAGGCTTTGGTTGGAAGTAGCCTGCTATGACAACCTTATGTCATAGCGCCAAAAGGTCAGACATGCTTGGCTCTAATGCCACTGAGGGTTTTCTTTCTAAATTAATTCAACTCAGTTAAATTTCTGGCTTTATATGGGCACAAGTGTGAACTATAGATTCAGATTTCTTGAAAGACACTAAGGAGATTAAACCTTATTTTTTTAATAGTCAATGTCGGCCCTATGGGTCTTAATTAATATGAATGTAAGCCACTAATTAGAATCCTGAGCAGCAAGACAAATGTCACCATCTAATTATATAATGTATGCATTTTTCTGCCAAATGAGAGCAAAAAAAGCCAATACTGTTGATTTTGAAAATATCATTTAGATTAATTGGGGACGTGTACTTTTCATAAGTGTTTGGTCTTAAAGGAACATTTCTAAGGATATGTAGCCATAAACGAGTCAGACCAATAGGAAGCTGATACTTCTAGGAGGGATAGAAGGTAAATAAAATGGCCTGTGCTAGAAAGAGACAATGACCCTGAGAGAATTTAAACATGGACAGAAATGAAGAATGCTGGGCAGGGTTGGAACTTTCGAACAGGATGAAGGATCCGTGAAGCAAACAGGAGGAAGCAGAGAAGGAAAGAGAGGGAGGCTAGGCACCTGAAAGAGAGGAAGAGGGGGAGGAGAGAGGGGTTGTGCACCACCTGCAGGAGCATTGTTACAAGCAGAGACACTTCACAGAAAGGCCTGGAGCTAATGGGGAAGATTCAAAGAGCCTAAAGGTGGAGGCAGTCACACACTGACTCGAAGCCTGCTAGTGCCACCAGAGCACGCAGACACACAGGCTAGGTAGGAAACTACAAGGTCAGGCAAGAGGTAATGGTGGCTTGGCCACTGTGACGTCAGCTGAAGTTGCTCCCAGATGCGGAGATTAGGTCGGTATTGAAAAGAGGATCCAGTAGATTCCATTCATGGTCTGACTGCAGAGTGTTAGAGAAAAACAGAAGTCGGGGTGAGCCCAGCTTTTCTGTGGACACCTCTAGCTATAGTTGAGGTACAACTGTCTTCCCCAACTTGTTGATTTCCCAAACCACAAATTGTCAGTTTGCTAAGGGATCTAATCTATACCGGATGTTTACCTGGACTTGAAGTACACACAGAAATACCATAGACTGTATCTTGTCAATTGATCTCAATTTTACCATTTTCTGATCCCACTAATCCCTCCGTTGCCTTGAAAAATGGGTCGAAATGACTCGAACTCATTCACGATCTTGCCCTATTTCTTTCTTGGGTAACTCACTCCAGGCTTCTTATTCCCTCTATTTCTGTCTTTACTCCCTTCCCGTAGACGCTCCCATCTTCTTTCGCCACTTGGGTCACTTTCTGAGACACGGGGACATTGCCTTTTTCAAGTCTGAGTATCTCGTCAGTCTCTCCACGCGCTGAGAGTAAGTTTCAATCTCATCTTCCTCGCCAGGAAGCCGCATAAGTCAAAGTCCAGTCAGAATAGTCTGTGATGCAGTGGAGGAGGACTCCCGGAGCACACACAGCACATACGAAAGCCATACCAAAGGTCTCCTCACAGGAGCAAGGAGATGGCTGCCATCCCCTAAGAGACTGGAGCGTCGAGATGGCTATCCTAGAAAGGGTCTCATAGAGGAAAAGGGGGACTGAATTAAAACATGTGGTTTCTTTATGGTAAATTATACATCTGGCTCCACGGGGCCTTTATATAAAAAATTATTGGCATCTTCTGCAATGAGATTTCCTGTATCCATATCCTAAAACTCTTTCGTTTATTTTGGTTTTATTCGCTTGGTGCATTTCTGAGGCAGACACGGCCGAAGTCTACCAACCAGCTTTCATTATTTTCCCTTTATTTCCGAAAGGCTTTCCTTTTCAAGTTTCATTGCTGTTTCTTATAAGTATAAAAGCTCCGATGCGTAGCTGCTTGGTGAATCTGGATTTCTTGTCATGAAAAGTAGAACACTTGGCTCATTTAATACTTTCTGCCTGGCAGTCTATGTCACATGATGCACACTGCACTTTCGCTGTGTCTCCCATTTTCACTTTCTCTGTCAGTTTGAGTCTTGCATTTTTAAGTCCCATTGGCTACCATTCTTTTTTTTTTTAAGATTTATTTATTTTATTTACATGAGTACACTGTAGCTGTCTTCAGACATACAAGAAGAGGGCATTAGATCCCATTACAGATGGTTGTGAGCTACCATGTGGTTGCTGGGATTTGAACTCAGGACCTCTGGAAGAGCAGTCAGTGCTCTTAGCTGCTGAGCAGTCTCTCCATCCCCTATGACACTGTCTTATATGTATTATATATTTTGTTCACCCATCACTTCTCTTGTTATCCTCTTCCCTATACTCCCTGGTTCTCTTCCTCCTGCTAAATAGCCTTATTTCTATTTGAATTATGAATATATAATTATATATATTTGAATTATATGAAAAGTATGTATGTATTTTAAATTACAAACATACAAAGATAATGTATATGTATACATTCTGCATGTATTTGTTTCCTTCCTGTTGCTGTAACTACGTACTCTAACCAAAGGCATCTGAGGAAAAGATTGGGTTTATCACAGCTGATGACAGGTCAGAGGCCAACAATCAGGGGAGTCAGGGCCGAAACTCAAGTAGGAGCTCAAGCAGAAACTGGAGTGGAACACCGCGCCCTGGCTCACCTGCTCACTCATGCTTAGCTGGCTTTCTTGTAAAGCTCAGGACCACCTGCTTAGGGATGCTGCCCACAATGTGCTGGGTCAACATGTATCAATTGGCTATCAAGACACCTGCTCACAGATCTGCCCACAGGTCAATCTGATTGAGGTAATCCCTCAATGAGAGGCTATTCTCAAGTAACACTAAGCCAAATCAAGTTGATAGTTAAAGTTACATTGTTTGAGTGATGTGCATGTACATGTGCACATGTTCATGCATACATGTGTGTGTGGATGAGTACACATGTGTACATATAAAAATCTTTAAAAACCACATTCAAAAACAAAATAGAACTGAGATGATCCTCTAACACATTGGTTCTCAACCTGTGGGTTGTGACACCTTTGCGGTCCAAACCCTTGTATAAGGGTCACCTAAGACCATTGGAAAACACAGAGTAACAGCAGCAAATTCACAGTTATGAAGTAGCCATGAACATTACTTTGTGGTTGAGGGTTGCCACAACATGAGGAACTGTATTAAAGGGCCACAGCATTAGGAAGGTTGAGAAGCACTGCTCTAAAGGGAAATAAGCCAGAGTTAGAAAGATACACTTTAAATTTTCTCTCATTCAGGGGATCCTACTAACTTATGCTCCCCACCCCAGGAGACCCCCCAGCCTGGATGCCTGGCAAGCAGAGAAGCCTTCTCTCTTACCTTCCTAATTCCTTCCCCAGAATCAACATCCAGGATGGAATTTCCCAGGAATCACTTGCCTCGATTGTTTTAAGCACTTTTCCTGAATCTACAGACTGCAGCAAACTGGAGCTCAGTGGAGACTGAAGCAAGGAGTCCCACCAGATGTTTAATAATCATCAAGGGACTTTATTTCAACTTACTTCAACTTTTTGGGTCTTGAGTCTCCAGTTTGGAGCTTCTTCCTTTATTTACTAGGAAAATCTGCATTGAATGGTAGCCACTTTCACATATACAGGCTGTAGAATCCCTTTGTCTACCCAAGACCATCTTCTGTGTCTCCCCAAAAGTCCTCAGTGTATCCCTTCTTTTGATGGTGGCCTCTAATAGAGCCAGCAGGAAGAAGCTGGTGAGAAGCAGAGCGATTTTGCTTGTTTGTTTTCTTACCTCCCAATGGTATGCCGTGGTCCTGCACTTCTTGAATTTCAGCTCTTACCAAGGGCTTATTCTCATTTTGATATGTCTTTGTTGTATCAGTGGGATTATGGAAGGATAAGAAACAAATGGATTTTCTTAGTCACATGACTTGAGCTTCAAAAGAGTTGAATTACGCCTGCTTGTTCATTTGCCTCTCTGTCTGTTCCCATCAGATCATAAAGCCCTCGATGCCAAGATTTTTGTATTTCTTCATTTTTATATACTAGGGCCTGACACCAAGAAGATGAAAAACAGAGGTTTACACAATTAATAATTGATGAAATTAGGCAGCTTGGCTATAAACAAATACTTTATTACATTAAGTGAGCGTCAGTGAGTAAGAGTAGATAATCTTCTCTTGAACTCCCCAGAAAATGACAAGGAATTGAACCCCTACCCTTTCCCCTCTCAGCTTCTACAGAGAGGAGAGCATCACAAAGAAGGTTACATTCCCTGAGCTTCAAAATATTTCAAAGAAAGAATGGAAGAAGGATTGATTCCTTTCTGATCACATAGACTTTAAAAGCTTTTATAGCAGAATGCAACAAAGTTATGAGTTCCAGGATGCTGTCGTCTAAGTACATGGTGTGTTTTGGCCTTCTTCAATTATTACTGATCATTCTTGTTTCTCCTCTCACTGCTCCCTTGACACACACACACACACACACACACACACACACACACACACACACGGACAGAGTAATCTAGGTTCCATATATAAAAGAAAACCAATGATATTCGTACTTGAGTCAAGCTTATTAGAGCCATACATTTCCTTCAAATGACATAATTTCATTCTTTTATAAGTCCATGGGTATGGCAATTTTGCCTGCACATATGCCACCTGCTTGCCTGATGTACACAGAACCCAGAACTGGGGGATTGGATCATTTGGAACTGCCATTACTGATGGTTGTGAGCCACCATGTATGTGCTAGCAATTGAACCAGATCCTCTGAAGAGCAGCCAGTGCTCTTAACTACTCAGCCATCTCTCCATTCCCAAAGCTTGTTCTTCTTTATGGCTGAGTAAATCTCCATTTCCTATATGTATCCCCCATTTTCTTTATTCATCCACTGACAGGCACCTATGCTAATTTCATACTGGCTGTTGTGAATGGCACTATAGCAAACATGGATATCTGAGTATTTCTGTAGTAAGCTAACTTAGATTCTTTTAGGTATATTCCAAAGAGTGGAATCCCTGGGTCATATGGTTCTTCTATTTTTAGTTATTTGAGAGACCTTCACACTAAGTTACATTACTACCGAGAGTTTATAATTTTTTCTTTTCCCTGCATAATTAGCTAGCATTTATAGTCTTTCTTTGGAGAATTTCACGCTTGAGTCCGGTATTTACTTAATTTTCATCTTCCTTTTTACCCTCTGCTATTCTTCCAAGTCCCTCCTACTCCCTCTCAAACACATAACCTCCTGTTCTTTGCCATTATACACATACACATTTATATACATAACTATGTATGTATAAATATAACGTGATAATTCCATTTAGTGATTCCTGACCACTTGACTGGATAACCATTAAAGGAGCTCAGCCCTGAGAAGACCATTTTCCCCTCACTCAGTAGCCTCAACAGTAGCCACTAATTGCCCTTTCTCTAAGTGTGGGGTCTTGTGAAGTTTTTCCCATCCATGTTAGGATGTCATTTTGTGTTATCATTGTGCAGGCCTTTATTGGATGACCATTTGTTATAATTTCATGGGTGTAACTTCTCTGTCATATATAGAAGGCACAATCTCCCAGAAGATATCTTGGTTCTCTGGATTTTACAATCTTTCTGCCCATTCCTGGGCAATCTTCTCAGAGTCTTTTGTTGTGCTGTAGATGGGTCAGTTAGTGTGAGATGCCCACAGTCAGTTGATTCTCTGTATTTTGACCATCTGTGGGGTTCTCTAATGGCCCCCATCTGGTATGAAAAGAAATGTCTTCGATGTGGGATTAGAGTTGCATTTATCTGTGGGTCTAAGGATAAGTACTTAGAAATATGTAGTTAGAAATTATACTGGTTTGGGAACATGACAGTAATTGGTCTTCCTCTAGGATCCGTGAGCTCACCAGCCATGGGTGCCTCACTAGGTTTACTTACTTTACCTGGAGTGAATTTCCTTCTGTCCAGTGGGTCTTGATTCCATTTAGACAGAGATTGGTCACTGCCAAGTTGTGACCGACACTACTGTGCTCTGAGGACCCTTCCCATGCCCTGCTGTGACTCACAAGCTTTACAGCCGCAGAGGAGCTTTGATGGTGATTTTCCAGAAAACGTATGGTTTGTGTTCCCAGCGAAACCCATTCAGACTCTATGCCAGGATACATATTCTCAGTGTAGTTTTGATTTGAATTTCCCTGACAACTAAAGATGTTGAACATTTTCTTCATTTATTTATTGGCCATGTATGCATCATCTTTTGAAAACTGTTCATTTCCCAGTTGTTTACTTGATTATGTAAATTTTTATTGTATATTTATATATTATATTTTAATTCTTGAGTTTTTATACATTCTAGATAGTAATCCACTATCAGAATAATTCTTTTTTTAGATGATTTGTTTGTATGTTTATGTGTGCTGTGTTTGTATGTTTAAGTGTGTTGTGTTTGTATATTTACATGTGCTATGTTTATATGTTTACATGTGTTGTGTTTGTATGTTTGTGTGTGCTCTGTTTATATGTTTGCGTGTGCTGTGTTTGTGTTTGTGTGTGCTGTGTTTGTATGTTTGTGTGTGCTGTGTTTGTGTTTGTGTGTGCTGTGTTTGTATGTTTGCGTGTGCTGTGTTTGTATGTTTGTGTGTGTTGTGTTTGTATGTTTGCATGCGCCTTGTGTACTGGTTGTACAGTTTCATGCAGCGGCCAGAAGAAGACGCTAGATCTCTTGGAGCTGGAATGACAGGCAGTTGTGAGTTGCTTAACATGGGTGGTGAGAACTGAACACACATCCTCCAGGGAGCAGAAAATGCTCTTAAACACTAAATATCTCTGCAGTTCCCAGAACAGTCTATTCTTAATGAGCATGATCAGGTTAAATCCTGAGCAATTCTAGCTTGTTTTATGACTTCTAGGCTGGATCCTTTGTTCTCTTCTCTACCCCATGCTTAGCTTCATTTATCTGTCCATCTGTTTTCCTCCCCCAGCAAACCTGACATAGGATCCCCAGTCAAATACACCCTGCCTCCACACACTCCTCAGAGTTCACTGTCACTCCCATTTCTAACCCATGTCACAACCACACTCATGCTAGCCAAAGGAAAGAGAGCCACAGAATTCTGTGCATATTTTTGCCTAAATCTTCTTTGTTTCCCACTTGACCCCAGATACAAATAGCTTTCCCTGACTCACTTCAGGGATGATAGTAAGCTTATCATATCCTACAGTATTTCCAGAGCTTCTATGAAATGTAAGCAGTGCCCAATATGCAAGAGCTATGGCAACTGAGAGCAAAGAAGGCAGAAAAAACACAAGGCAAAGCCCTGAGGTTTCTCCAGCTACTAATCACCTGTCTCACACATCCCCCAATTAAAGCAAGCAGCAAGCAAAGGATTATGTGAGTTGCCATGCCAAAGTAACCGAGTCTGGTTTTTAAAATTACATATAACAGTAGAGCAATGAAGATTATCGTATCACCACAGTAAGGGAAAGCATTCATGACTGAATACATTTACACATCTCACTGTTTGTCACTCTAACAGCTAGTGTAGCCAACCATTTCCTTATCTGAAGGAAAGGTGGTGCTCCGGGTTATTTTGAGGCATTGAGTTTAATGAACTGGAAAGTGTATGCTGTGAATTTCTACTCTCTGCAGAAGTTTCACACTGATGTACTGCATTTGTAATTCAACGCAGGATCTTGATCTATTCTTTACGTTTGTGAAAATGAGCCAGTGCATGGGGACAGGAGAATGTGTGAAATTAACTGTAGGAAAGTCAAATAAGGGGGAGGAAATAGGAGCCATAGAGGAACTCACTCAAGGGCACGTTTCATCACTCGCAAATTTTCCTGGCTCCGTGGTGGTCAACAACTGGTGATTTTTTTTCAGATATAAGAAAAAGCCATTCTGGAAAAAAGACTCTGGAAGAGTCAGGCAGGATTGAAGGAAAACTTCTCATCATGTTCCAGGACCATAGTGAGATGACATTTCCAGCCACATTTCCCATGAGATACGGCTTCTTGACTCTGCTACTTGCATGTCACCTCTTTCATTTGAAGACCACTAAGTCTGCCTATGTGGCACCTCCCCCTTTCTTTCCCTATGCACTGGGTGTGGAACAAGGTTAAGAAAGACACCTAATATTGACTTCTGGCCTCTACCTGCACACACACACACACACACACACACACACACACACACACACACATACAATACATACATGAATATGAACACACATACTTACATACATATGTACACACACAAATACAAAAGTATATACAATACACACATGAATATATACACATACATACATATACATACAAATATATATGTATACAATATATATATAAATATACACACTCATACTTACACAGAGAGAGAGAAAGAGAGAGGAAAAGAGAGAGAGAGAGAGAGAGAGAGAGAGAAACCTGTATTGAGTTGCTAGGTATACAAGAATGCATGTGTAATGTATAAAGCCAATGACCACTAGTTGTCAGTTGATTTTGTCCATGAATATTTTGTCCATGAATATAACTGATGTTATATTGCCTTATAGATTCATGGCTAGCCTTTCAAAATGACTAATTGTCTGTAGGAAGAAAAAGTTTCAAACAATTGTAATAATTACAGTGCTGAGCACAGAGCTCCATAAGTGTAGGACAACCGCTGAGTAGTGCGCCTAGAAAGGGAAGTGTCCATAAAGTGTCTCTAGAGGATCAGCGTATGCATTCCGAGGCTGTCCCACAGGATCAGCGTATGCATTCCGAGGCTGTCCCACAGGACAGAGAGCATTATTACCCTTCCTAGTGGTACCTGGGCCTCAAGTCTGCCCCACTTACACTCAGCTTTCTCCACAGGCTTATTATTTATCGCTTTAAATTATCTTAGTCCATTATTTGTTTGTTTCCTGCCATCCCCTCTCTTAAATGTCAGCTTTATAAAAATGATATTTACTGGGCCTGCCATTTTTTGATGCTCAGCCTCTTGAATTCTTCTTGTCCAGCATTGAGTAATTCTTGCTGAGTTAATGAGTGAACGGTGATGCACATGACTAGCAGAGATTCTCAGAACTTATTAGATTCCTCCTCCAAGTAACAAATATTGCTGTGGCTAAACAAATATAGGGCATTAGTCAGTTCCCCAAAAGAGCCTGGGGACAAGATGGAGAAGTACAGGATCTGATGAAGTACTACAAACGTTGCACACTAAATCTAGTCCTGGCAGTAGAATCCAAGTGATTAAAAGATATCAGAGCTAAAGAAGATGCAGGAGAACTTTACTGGCAATGACTCACAACTTTAACCTTAAAGAATAAGTAGAAATTGACAGCCTAGTGACATATTCACCAAGTTCTTACAGTGACAGCAAAGGAGGGCACATGACATCCACTGAAGTGGCAGAAGAAATGGTTAGAACTTTCATTTTAAGTCTTAAATAATCATTATTAAACATTTTTATTATTGAATTAATACTATTTGCATGTATAATTATAAAGCTTGCATATATTACACAAGCATGACCTTCAATTAAAAAAAACCTTTGCTGATTACTTATATATTATTTATATCAGTCCTTTGCTGGGCTAGATTCACTCATAAACAAGCAGTATTAATGTCATTCTCCCCACAGTGCAATGAGATATGCTCAGTGAAAACTGTGTTAATGAAACCTAAAATACATGTAGAGTTGTCGTATTGTCAGAGTCTTTATACATGCAGATATATGTGTACTTTTACAAAGTATTTTAAGGAAAATCCATTTGATCCTCACCCCATTTTGTTGGGTGGGAGACTTGTCAGTCAGAAATAGGATTTGAAAGATTTTAGATCATTTCAATGATGTCATGCACAGATTTTAGTGCTGGGTCAAGTGCTTCAAACATCATCTGGACTCCACATCCCAGTGAGGCTAAGAGGGAGAGAGGGCAGCATCAGTCAGAAAGGCAGCAAATAAAAACACATCGGCTGAGGTCATGGGTGGCTTATGGTAAGGTAAAGAATCAACAACACAATTGCCAGATTAAAATATTCATTAAGCCCCAACTGTGTACAAAGCACCATCCCAGGCTGTAAGTAACTTAACAAGTGCCTCTCAGTTATAAGAAATAATTTACAAAGCACAATGGCAGAAGTGAAATTTAAGGAAAGCAAGATATAAGTCTTCCCGAGGTAGAGAAGGTCACAGGCTCTTCTCTAAGACTCGGGTTGTGGAGCGAAGAGATAGCCTCATGGTTAGAGGAAGCAACTGTGGGTCAGGTGAAGGTTGTGTTCAAAACTCAAGTCAACAAGCCCTTAAGTAGATCTGAGCTTACATGAATATGAATAAATTTGCATTTCCTTTTTGAATTCTGGGTTCCCTTCAAAGTCTCTTCTGGGGACATGTCAATAACAAAAGCTCTGCATCCAAGAAGGCATAGTGATGACTCAGAGAGGATGGATGATGTTTTTTTCCTTGCAGCAGGTTTGCAGAGTGACACATTGATCTAGAGTCTCCCACACGCCAACTGATGCCTGGCAGTAAAACCCCTAGGGACCAGGGCATTTGATCGATACTTCCTGATATCTCTAACTTCAGGTAGGGGGAAGCAACTTCTAAGTCTACCCACTTGCTCTGAGTGGAGAGAGACTGTTGAATTTAACCAATTATCTTACTATTGGTTTGAATTCATTTCATAAGAGTCTCTCTCATTCAGCATCTGAGGGTGCTGACATCTACCTAATTGCTGGGGTCTGCCTTTGAGCAATGTAGTAGTTACTTTCTCTCTGCTTTTGCAAAGTCCTGACATGACACAGCTTGACAGAGAAAAGTTATCTTGTACATTACTTTAGAGGATTCAGGTTCTGATCACGTGCCTCCCACACAAAACATTGCGGAGGTAGGAACCAGTAGTAAAGGTTCTTCTTAACTTGTTGGGGGTGAGAGGCAGAAGAAAAGAGGAAACGGGAAGAACCAAGGGCAAAATATAGACCTCAAGGAGAAGCCCTCAATAATCTACTTTCTCCAACTGTCCCCACATTCTATCTCCCAATAATGTTGTCATATTAAGAAATTAATTCCAGTCAGAGCCCTCTTCATCTACTCATTTCTGGAGATGCCCTTATATGTATTTAAGATGTGCCTCCACTAACCACTTAGGGACATCTTAATCTAATAAAGCTGATGATCAGATTAGCCATCACAAGAGCCACTCGTGAACATTTCAGTATATGAGACTGACTGAAGCATAACGCTGATGGATGCAGTAAGTTATTTTCTGGAACATTCCCAGAAAGGATGAAAATACAGCAAGGAAGGTTTATCATTCAATTTTCCATTGCTATGATGAAACACCCAAGGTGATTAGCTTATAATGAGAAAAAGAAAAAAACAAACAAATAAACAAAAAACAGGGGGCTAGAGAGATGGCTCAGCGGTTAAGAGCACTGACTGCTCTTCCAAAGGTCCATAGTTCAAATCCCAGCAATCACATGGTGACTCACAACCATCTGTAATGAGATCTGACTCCCTCTTCTGGTATATCTGAAGACAGTGATACTCACATACATAAAGAATAAATCTTTTTGAGAGAGAGAGAGAGAGAGAGAGAGAGAGAGGGAGAGGGAGAGAGAGAGAGAGAGAGAGAACTGATTTTCCACTCATGGTTCCTGAAGTTTGGTCCAAGATCTATTTCTCTGGACTTCTCACAAAAACAGCAGATCATACTGAGAGTTAGCAATAAGCAAGCTGCTGATCTCACCAACCAAGAAGCAGAGCAAGAGGGGCTAGCTGGCCTCCCATAATCCCTTGCTCGTAGTGGCCTAGAGATCACCCACTAGGTTCCATCTATCAAAGATTCCACCACCTTCCATTAGCATCACATTGTGGACCAACCCTTGAGCACATGGACCTGGGTTCAGTGAATGATGGCAAGGTGAAAAGTTAAAATGAGGGAGGTGGTCAATGGTTAGATCAAATGGCAGAAGCCAGAAGTACAGTGGTCTATAGAAATTACTTTCCCTATGTTCATTAAGAGACCTATCAAGCACTTTCTGTGTACTAAACACAATCATGGTATTCCCTGGACACTCAGCCTTTAACTAGCATTTCATTCAGTGAGTTTTGTTCTGAGAGCCTTGGTAATAGCTGCTGTTTCTTGATTCTGGTCCAAAGATTTCCTGCTACCCAGCTTGTTTGAAATTCCTCTAAAATAGATTTCAGATCTTTCTTTGTCTGAACAGGGAAGTTGGGTCTTGAGTGTGCTGTGATTGTTATGTTCAGGTAGCTTTAAAAGGCCTTCCTTCTCAGAGGAACGTAGGTAAAAAGGCTTATGATGCACAGATGTTCCTCCATTCGTGATGTGATTGCATAGCAATAAATCCACCCTAAGCTGGAAATACCCTAAGCTGAAAGAGCATCTAATGCACTGAACCCACTGAACGCCATAGCTTAGCAACACAGTTCACTGGGCTGCTGGCTATTTACCTGCTAGACCCCATGACTGACAGGAAGTGGTCATTTGCTGCCATTGCCCAGCAAGGAGAGTGTGCCAGACTACATATGGCTAACCTGAGAAAGGATCACAGTTCAGAACCGAAAATGTGGTTTCCACTCACTGTGTCTCTGTACACCAGACACAGAGAAAAAGCAAAAGATAAATCACTGTTAGATAGGGATTCCATATGTTGATAGATTTTTTTTTCAGGTGCAGTTTGTCCACCGTGACCACTTTTCACAACTACCAATTGCTCCCCAATACTGTACCTCTTATGGATCCTTTTACTTGTCTCATAGGTATAGGACGTCCCCTTACCTTCCCCCAACACATACATGCTGTTCCTTTAAGAGAATTATGCAGTAAAATCTGGCAGTGGTGAGCCTGACAACTAAGCCCTGCTCCAATTGACATGGGGCCTCACAGCTCTCTTGGTTGGCATGACCATTGAAAACCAACCACATTTTCAAAGATGTATCTGTCATTCTTTGATGTTAACTTGAGAGAATTTTTCCTTCTCTCAACAGACTCAACATCAGTAAGATGAACACTTTACTACAACAGATCCAGAAATGGACATATCAGGATAGTGCCTGGGAAAAGTGGGCCTCCATACTTCACATCATGAAGGCCGTGTGCCTTGTGAAATGATGCAATTAACTAGTACCACACTCCACACAAACAAAATCATAATACCTGGAGCCAAGATCACTCTTTCTGTGCTCTTGTGTAGCAGGCTAAAAACAGATGGTCCATACTTTGAAGCATAAACCCATAGGCTGGTTTCTATTTCTTGCTCCAGGTTACCTCACCACTTGTATTTAGTTTGCTCAACAAAGATCTCTTCAGCCCACTGGCTGTGAATATCTGAGAACAGTGACCAATGCTGCTCAACACTGCATCAAAAATGCACATAAATCACTATGAGATATTTTTGCAATTTTTAAAATGTTTGTAATTTGACTCTGTGGTTCTCAAGTGCAAACTTCAAATAATATTATGGTATCTTCTGAGGGTTCAAACTCATGATCTTTAACAGTAGCAAAGTATTTAAGTCAGAGTATTGTAGGACCTCAGCTCCTAGAAATAGCTCAGGACTCTTAGCGACTTCTTGACTCTATCAAGTATAATGAAGAGATTATCTTGGGAGAAAAAAAAAACACAGGAAAGAGCTGGCAGACAGCAGGGGACTTAACCTGAGCCACAGGCCTGAAAGAACCAAGCTCCTGAAATGTCAACCCTCTGAGGACTTACAAAGGAAAATAGCAAGAAAACTCTGCCTGGTTTGTTGATAAAGGATTACACTCAGGTAGTTTTGATGGGGCCATATTAATACTGCTGATTCCTTTGTTAGACTCCAAATAAGAAAAGCCCAGCCTGTTCATCACCCACAGACACACCTATAGCTAATGCAGATTTGTATATACATAGTGTATATTTCTTGAACTTATATATATGAATATTATATGTTGGATATAGGTTTTATGCTGTGGATGTGGTATATACACAATAGCAAAAGTGTTTCCTTTAGAAAATTCATGTTTGTGGTAGAAGCAGACCATCAACATGCAAAGCATGTGTTTGCAGATACTCAGTGGAAAATATAGTTTAGAAAACCAAAATTAGAAGATGTGGGGAAAGGAGTATTGTACTGGCTGATTTTGTGTGTCAATTTGACACAGGCTGGAGTTATCACAGAGAAGGGAGCTTCAGTTGGGAAGTGCCTCCATGAGATCTAGCTGTGGGACATTTTCTCAGTTGGTGATCAAGGGGGAGAGTGCAATGGTGGGTGGTACCATCCCTGGGCTAGTAGTCTTGGGTTCTATAAGAGAGCAAGACAGGGGATGCAAGCCAGTAAATAACATCTCTCCATGGCCTTTGCATCAGCTCCTGCTTCCTGGCCTGCTTGAGTTCTAGTCCTGACTTCCTTTGGTGATGAAAAGCAATGTGGAAGTGTAAGCTGAATAAATCCTTTGCTCCCTAACTTGCTTCTTGGTCATGATGTTTGTGCAGGAATAGAAACCCTGACTAAGACAGGTATGCATGGTTTAAATATGAATCCAGGGAGAAATGATCTCTTGTATCTAATTGTGATTAAAATCCAATTAAATATATTTGAAGCCAAGTTTATTGTGAGAGATAAGGAAATACCTATATAACCTTTTGAAAATATATTTATTTTATGTGTATGGGCACGTGGTTTTCATGTACAACTGTGTACCACTTGCACATCGATGCACACAGAGGCCAAGAGAGCCTCAGATCCTCCAGCACTGCACTTACAGATGGTTGAGAGCTGCCATGTGGGTGCTAGGAATCAAACCTGGGTTCCCTGCAAGAGCACCCTGTGACCGTCAACACAGAACCATCTCTCCAGCCACTGCATAAATTCTTGATAGGGTGACTGTGTACAAAGACTCAGTTAGCCAGGGAGTAAGAAACAGCTGGAATTGTCTCATTAACCTGTAGTTGGCAGCAGGAGGTGCACTTTTAGATATAGAAATAGAACTTGGAACTTCAGACATCGTGATGAATGCTTGCTCCATCACATCACGAAGCTGCTGGGCTCTCTATGTCTGAAACCACCAAGCTCAGCTAGCCTCCAGGATTGCCTCTTTAGGTACAGCTCCCTTCCACAGGCAGCCATGATAATAATTCTCCCTTCAGAGTGAATTATTTCTGCCTTCATGCATCTCCTTTGTACATCGTCCTTTTCCCTTCAATTAAGGTTGCTAATCAATTCTTTTTAATCATCGCTTTTCCCATCAACCTTGGAGACCCAGCCATCCTCCAGTTCCTTGGGCTAAGATCCTGAGAGCAGGGTCACGCTGCAAAGCCAGGGCATCTCTCTTAGGAGTCTCTTCATTTTGCAGTGAGAACCACCTGCTTCAGTCCTGCCTGACACCTTGGCTTCAGGGCTGAGAACTGAAGCTAATTCCTGCGCCAGAGGATATTACGTGCTTACATAGCAGCAAGGGGAACGTTTTCTAAATAATTAATCGGGAGCTCGGGATATTCCTGGACTCTGCCCGTTCCTGGAATCCACCCTGAAGAATGTTTTGTGTACTCAACTGTAATTGCCGCCTGAAACCGGAGCTGTATCTCTGCCCCTTGTGTTCTTGATTTTACTTTATTCTTCTTTACATTAAAAAAAAATACAGACAATGTAATTTCTGAAGGTTTAATTTTGATTGGATAAAAAATGAAAAAGCTTTTCTCTGGCGCACCAACTCCTCAGATCAGATGTTCTCACTGGAATTTGTCCTTGGCACACTGCTGCCTTCGGCTCTGCGGTGCCACCTCCAGCCCTCTGTCTGAGCATGCTTTGCCTCCCTCCTTTTGTTTGGGGGCTTAGTATATCAGACTATAAGCGGTGCACATTTTGAGCAAAGCAGGCCTGAGTTCACAGGAGACTGTTGGACCGTATCAAAGGGTACCTGAGCAAACAGTGAGAAAAAATATTTTCCCACAACCTTCTAAATTCAGTTTGGTCAAGTCAAACGCGCAGACCTACACCAGACAATAGCCCGGATTAGCCTTGAGATCAATCAGTGCTCCGCATCAGCTGTGAAGGCGATGAGTTTCACTCTTAGTTTTGTGTTGTGGCAATAAAAGATGTTGTGGAGACTTGTAAGGAATGACCAGGCGTAAACAGCAGCTTACGGTTATATAAAGCACGGAGGAGAGCAGGTGATACTTAACCACCCAGAAACAGACAGCATCTACTTCTAAAGCAGGGGGCACCATGGCCAAACTTTTAAGAAGCTGAGAAACTTTCCCAGCCAAGGTCTCCCTGAAGTTGGATGAAAGACTCGATGAAAGACTCGGGAAGGCTTTAAGTTATAAGACTGTCCAACCACATCAAATATCGTACGAAAGAGGGGTCCTGCTGAAGTATATTCAACGTGTGAGAAAATATGGGTTTTAAGAAAAAAATCAAAAGAAATACTATTAACTTTGGATGAAATATCTTATTTAGAGGGAAGCTGTGCTAAGAAAGACATAAAATCAAATTAAAATGATCTCAAACTTGTAACCACAAATTAAAATCAATGAGAAATAAACAAACTGTTGAATAGTCTTTCTTCTTCACCCTTAAGTGTTTCTTTTATTTTTTTCTTCCATCCATTTTGCTTTTCTGTCTATTTTTCTTTCTTCCATAAAGCACCTAACCAAAATCAGCCAGTCGTTTAGAATCACATGATACAGTTAGAGGGAAATCTCTGTCTTTACCTTTAATTAATCAAACAGCAAATATAAAGATTGGGTTGACATTGTCCTCTGGGACATTTGTGGGAATGTCTTCTCAGGGTTCAAAAGACTGGAGCACAGGCAGGAACTCCCTCTCTTCGCATGACTCACTGATTGCACAGAATAAAGACTGATTTGAGTGACTTAGTTTTTGTAGTTGCCATCCACAATGAAATTGTCCAAGTCCATTAAATAAGGACCACTAAATAAGAATCAGACTTCCATGGATACCTAGGAACTGTGGAATGTGCAAGTCCTCCTCATTATCCTGTGGGTAGCCCAGCATGGTCCTTATCCATCTATATTCCTATGCACTATAGAGACCCAAAAAAATGTCCTCTGTGAAATGGCACCCATTAATATCTTGTGTTCTATTTTTATATAAGACGAACAACTTTTGAACTCTTCCCCAGACTGAGATCTATATGAAAACATGTTCTCTTGTCATTTCCTTGATGGGACCCAAATTCTAGTTTAGCTTTTTATTTTAGTTAATATTGTATCTCCAAGACACAAATACCTAAGCCAAACAACTGGAAGTGAGGAAGGATGTGTTTGACTCCTGATCACATAGCTGTCAGTCTTTTGTTGCCCTGGGTCTGTGCTGAGTGAACATCCTGGCGTCTGCCAGAGGAAACTGCCCCTTACGGCGACTACGGGAGACACAGATTTCCCTAACAACTGACTTTCTCTGATCAAGACCCACCATCAATAGTTCTATCATTTCTCAATGTCCCATTCAATCATAAATCCACCAGTGGGTTCCTCTCTTGATGAGGTCATGACTCTCTTCAATCTCCTCCTCAAAGCCCCACTTCTGAATATATTTTTGCTTTAAGATACCTTCTATCTAAACCATGATGATTTTCCATTTCACTCTTCTTATCTGCTCCAACTGGGTGCTCTCCAGCCTTCAAGAATGATGTTATAAAATCTTTGAAAGTTTGGTATCTGGTCAACAAGAGTGCTCGGCAAGTGTGGGGAGAAAGGATGAACAAGGGGTGGTGTTTCTGCTACTTCCTTGAGGGGGTATCCCTTTATTTCTGGCTGGCTGGTTGCTCAGGACAGTAACGTTTACGTCTGATCACTTTTAGAGATGTTTTCACAAAATTTTACAATCATCTATCGGCTTCATATTCTGTTTCCATGCTGCATCTGCATATTTGGGTTTTCTGGTTGCATCTTCTGATTTATAAGGCAACTGGGGGCATGTCTGCTGAGTGAAGCATTGAATTGACTTCTCAGTGGCTAACCAAGCTGTCGCAGACACTTCAGTACTGTCCAGTAAAGCTCCGCAGTACTGCTTGGTACCCAACCCTCTTTGTTTATTACAAAAAATATTTAGACACTTGTCTGTGCCCTTGCAACAGTTCAAGACAGGAGCCTCAAGCAGGAAGTTGATGCTGGATTAACGGACTCTCTTCACAGAGTGCAGAATGCAACGCACAAGTTGGTTTCTGGAGCACGAGAGACTTTCAAATTCTTTATTGCTTATAAAGCAATGTGAGTTTCTACATTGCAGCAGCTTGGAACCATTAGGAAGAAAACTAGAGTCGATTTTAGTTCCTTACCTTTATTTCTGGTGGTGGATAATGTTCCCTTCTATGCCTGGAAGCTCCCCTGCCCTTGAGGAACTGCTCTGTATGTACCAACAGTTTAGCATATTTGGTTTCCAACTTTGAGCCAAAGTAAGAAGGACTGTTTTAATTCTAAGAATGTCCAGCAATAATCAGAAGGTAGAATTTTTTATGATAATAATGTTAGGCCATTTTTACTAGGATTATCCTATAGCCAAGTGATTTGCTGTTGGATTTTTATCATGCCAAAGTGTCTGGACTTTAGTAGCAGTTGAGATCATGACACGCTTCCTCTGAGGCAAAGGCTAAGCTATTCAATAGTCTACACATTCAATCAGGTGTAGACAACCCTCTGGAGCGTAAGTCCTCTTGATCTACGTATCTGTAAAACTCAAAAACCAAGTAATCTATGTATACAATAAGGTGGGGAATGCCTATTAAGAGCCAGAGAACTCTACAGAAAGTAGATAAGATGAGTGTAAACTGCATTATAGAGCCATGAAAACTGTCTTGGGGATACAACACAGCAATGATGGTTATACAGCAGCTGCTCTGGGCCTGCACGAGATGGGGCCTTCCCATAATCACAGACATGTTGTCCCATGTGCTTTTCCTCCTGCCCCAAGCTCCCAGAATACTGACTCAGGCTCAAAACATATTTATAAATACCTAGGTCATATACATGTTCCCTGACTAGTGGATAATTTTAAATAGCCCATTTATAATAATCTACATTCTGCTATGTAGCTGGTTACCTCTGCTCCAGTACCAAGCACCTGTCCTCCTCAGATCTTCTCTGGTGACTCTATCCCAGAATTCTCTCTGACTCCCTGATGTCCCACCTTCTATTCTATCCTTTCCTATTGGTTTTTAACTTGGTGGTGATTAATAGGTGATACCTCCATATAATACCCAAGGTATTCTCTCTACACAGATGGTGGTCAGGCCCATGTGGTCCTACCCTCCCTTCCTGAACCTATGAGGAACTGATGGATTTGGATTTGGGGAGGGGCAGTTGTGTGCCCTGCTGGTAAGCTCACTTTGCTCCACGGAAAAGCAGCAAATCCAAGGATGCAAAGGCAGCTGTGGTTAAACCCAGTCACAAAATAAAACAAAAGGATAGGAATATGAGAAAGGGGTGGAGGTGGGGTGCTGTTAGGAGTAGAAGGGAACTAAGATAGGGTGAGGGTAACCATAATGTGCTGTGTGTATGTGTGAAACTGTCCAAGAAACAAAACATAATACTAGTGAACACGAGCTGAGATAGACATAGAATGTCAGGTACAGACTCAGTTCCGAAGGGAGGTGTCACTGGAAAGGCACCTGTCCTGAGCAATTTTGAAAACCAGGCAAACTCCATTTGGTTTGAAATATTTGAATAACACTCCGAATTAGACTCAGCCATTTTTATGTGGAATATGGCTTCTCAGTTTGTAGCTGAGTAGTTTATAAGCCTGTCTCTTAATTTTAGGATGTTAGAGGACCAACGATCTTTCATTCTACATACTCCATTCTTTCCAGAAAAATGTTGGAATATAAATATAAAAAAAATTCTCTAGAACCATGTGTGCCACAGGGAAGCCACCCTGACACCCCAAGGCTGCTCCATGGACCTCCTGAGTTACCCCTTCTCCTTGTTTACTTTTCTTCTGAGTTTCCTTGTTAATTATCACTCTAATTTACTTTCCAACACCTGATCTCTTGAGCACACTGGCAGAAGGTAGTCCTGTCTCATCCTGGGCTTCCACTGAGAACATCTTTTCCTAAGAGCTAGTCTTCTAATTTTAGCATCATTTGTGGTATGGATAGGCCAAGAACTACTCCCTCATCAGTTTCTGCTATCTCTTGGCGATGGGTAGGAACTGCTCCTTCAGTTCCTCCATTCTCCCCCAAGTCCTTTCATTCGTTATAAGCAACAATCAGAAAAAGTTTGCATGTTGCTACCAACAGCATCAGGTTGTGCCTTCAACACCGGCAGCAAAGTGTTGAAACAATGTATCAAGTTAGTTTTTTCCCTGAGCTTTTATTTACATGTAACAAGACATAATTCAGGTTAATTTTCTTCCAAGATGTAACAGGATCTGACTCCTCAGTTTGTTTCAATTAGAGCCCTCTCTGGACAATCTTCCACATCTATGTGGAACTGTAGGTGACAGTTAGGATGCTCAGTGGTGGTTTAGGATTCTCCCCTGTGCTGTGCTTGTCTTTCTGAATCTTCACCTGAGGATTAATTTCTGCATTTCTACTAGCATGTGACTGGGATCATTTTATGCTTCTAGCATGTTATGCAAAGCTCTCGTCTTTCATTTCCCAATTTCAGAGCTAGCACCACTGTCTAAGGAGCACTACAGGTTTGGGAACTAAAGTAAATGTGTTTCCCATCCACCACTGCAAGAGTTACAAGAAAACTTAGGAGCTTTAAGCATGGCTATTATCTTGCAGTTTTAGAGGACGGAGCCTGAAAGGGGTTGCCCTAAGCTCAAACCAAGTTGTAGAGAAAGTTATATTCTTCCTGGAAAGTTCTGGAGGCAAATCTATTTTCTTCCATCTTCTCATATCTGTCATGCATCCTGCCATGTTTTTGTCTTCTGCTTTTTGTCCAGTCTTTCTCATATGTTGACACTTTAATTTAAATGTCTTGCCTCCCTCTTCCCATGTAACATCTCTTGTGGTTACACGAGGTCTACTCAGATCACCTAGGACAACTTTATCTCAAAGTCAGATGCCAATTAAGTTCAGCTCCCTCTTGCCATGTGACAAAACATGATTACAGGTCCCAGGAATATAGAGATCTTTGGGAGCCATTATTCTGCCCAAGTCACTGCCTGATCCCAATCTATCCTAACAGTTCTGTGAGGATGAATTACCTTCAGCTCCTGGTTAGAAAGTCTGGGAGAAATTGAGTTACCTAGTATGTATGCTAGCATGTATGGAATCCATCCATTTCTACAGCTTCAGTGCTCATAATATCTCTCTTATATAAACCCAATGGACACACCTCAAGCACTGTGTTTCAAATACTCCCAAAACACTCTTACTTAATTCGGTCAGCCACGGATTTTATCAATGTTTCTGCTTGTGTTTCATGGGGAAAATGTAAGCTGTGTGCATTCACATCTATGGGTTTATCTAGGGCCAAACAGTGCTGAGCAGATGGCATGCTGCTTGGCAACAGGGAGACTCTACTGTCAGTGTATGATAGATGCATAGACATCCTGAGTGGACACATCAGTCAAAAGATGCGTTAGCCAAAGCAACCACTGGGTTGAAAGTGAACACCCTGCATCACCATTTTAATTGCTACCCTGGGCACATTGTAAAATAGTCATGGAAACCTTTTGAGCATTAGGTAAGAAATGGCTCAGATTTTCATAATTTTTCCTTTATAAAAAGTCTTTCATATATTTGGTGTACATTCTGAACTCTTTATAATAAAAACAAATAAATAATGTTGGAACCAAATGGATTGCCTGTCACCAGAAAAAATGAATTTTCAGGCTTCATCTTACCCAGTGCAGGCATATTATAAAATATCAAGTAAGGTTAGGAAATTCTTCTCAACTAATTTTCAAATTTTGAAAACACTGGCAATTAAATGAAATAGGTAAATGTTTAGAAAAAACAAATTTAAAGGAAAATATTTTTGAAGTTTATTTTCTCTTTGTTTGAATAATGTGTTTTTGTTGGCTTGTTATGTGAAAATAGTTATTACTCATAAAAATGCACTAAAGAGTAAAGTCGTAATGGACGCTTGCTGTCTTGGAAACGGAAGTGCTTTATTTTTGTGCATTTTTATTAATATTGCAACATCCACACACTTTATGGGTTATATTATTTTATATATTCAGTCATAAATGTAATATATTAAATTATTGTGGGAAAATGAGGATAGTGGCTATAATTTCTACCCAGTTTTTCTGTGAATTCAAAACTGACCTAAAAATAAAACCTGTTTAAAAAAATCAGAAACACAAGCAGAAGAATATATGCATCCATAATGCTGGAGGGCCACTGCAACCATTTACAAATCCTCCCCGCCCTGAATATATATATATATGTGTGTGTGTGTATATATATATATATATATATATATATATATATATAACTTGTGTATTGTGTTACTATTGGTAGTATTATATCTTATTATACAGTGTAACTTGTTTGCTAAGCCTGACAGCATATCATAATTTTATGTTGCTTCCTAATCACATTTCTTAACAGAAAAATAATATCCCATTACATAGACAAATATTTTCTATAGTCATTTGCCTAGCTTGTGCAAGTAGGTCCTTTGTAGAGAATACTACAGAATTGGATGACGGCTAGAAAATGAACTAGCAGAAAGATTTCAGACAACCAAAAATACTTTTTAATGTATAGTACAGACTAAAGTGATGGTTTGGTGTGCAAAGCACTTGCCATTTAAACATGAAGAGCAGAGCTTGAATCCCCATAACTCATGAAAATGCCAGTCACTGTGTCATACATCAGTTATACAGTGTTGCCATGGCAAGATGGGAGGCAGAGACAGGAAATATCCTAAATTTACAGATTAGCCTGGAGTAGCATTGTATAATAGTTTCCTACTAAAACTGAATCACCCCATCCTACAAAGATGTTACTTAAGCAGGAAGGTAAACAACTTCAGGAAGTCCCTGAAACTGACCAGATTCTCTAGATCCCTCCCTCCCAAGAGTAAAGGCTAGAACTGCAAAGAAGATTCTGAGATCAGACCAGCTGCCTAAAAGAATCAGAAACCAGCTGAGCTGCCTGGAGGATATTTAGACCTATTGAGCCAATTACAAAGGACACTCTTAAAACTGTTGAGCTGCCTGTAGGCTGTGCAATGTGCTCAAGCTCCCCAGCTTTTGTAAAGTGTAGCCCATGCTGGGATGGGCTTTGGTGATGCAGCTGTCATTGAGTCATTTCTGCTCCTGTAAGGAACCCCTTACCCATACTCCTATAACTATCCCCAATAAAACCCATTTGTTAACCAAGTTGTACTTTGGCGTTATCTGGACTTTGGTCTATCATGGACTTCCTGTTTGGCATGAATAACATGTGTGTTGCATCTTCCCAGGAAAGGTCTTGTCACATAATAAGTAGTCAGTGGTGTAGAATAGAAAAGAGAACTCATCAAAAAAAAAAAAGTCAGAAGCAAGAAGTGATAATCAGGTTATTGTCTGACTGCTACACACTCACAGTGACATATGAGTACCATGGTGTGGGCAATCTTTCCCTCCCCAACCCCCAACACACACACACACACACACACACACACACACACACACACACACCACATGAAGTATCCTTAATACAAAACCGCTTAGGGAGTCACAAGCATCACAAAACCCTCAAGTGTAAGTTACATTGTTTTTCTGTGAAGGGAAAACGAACCTGGCTTTGTGCTGGTTTGAATGAGAACAGCCATCCTAGGCTGATGCATTGAGTCATTGTTTCCCAATTGGTGGAATTATTTGGGAAGGATTAGAAGATGTAGAACATCAGGAGGTATGTCACTCAGGGTAGGTGTTTGGTTAGAGCCCGCTGCTCACCCCTGAACACACTGGGAAACTCCTTCTGCCCTCTTCCTAAACCCTGCCTGCACTGAAAATCTCTGACAAAGCGTTATGGCTCCAAAAACCTCAGTTGCACATTTCTAGCAGCTGGTGCATCTCAGCATTCTGATATGACCAGCCCTACTCAAGTTCTCACACAGGTGCCCAGCTTCTGGCCATGTCTAGACACAGTTCCAGCTCCTGGCTGACAGGTCATCATACCTTGCATGAGAACTATAAAACCTCCCTGCCTTAGCCCAAATGCACGACTTCTACAGCCCAACTTTCTGGGTGGGACTGATGAACCCCCTGGGAGTTGTGCCCATTAAACCTGTACTTATTTGCTTTTAATCTGCTCTGATCTGGCCTTTATTGTATCAGCAGAGAAAACTTATTAGTTGGCTCTGAGATTTCAAAAGGTTTCCACCATTTCCAGTGTTAACTCTTTGGATAGATTTCTGCCAATGCAAAAGGCCAGATCAGACTACATTAAAATCAGATAAATTCAGGTTTATTTGGTGTTGCTCCCTGGAGAGTTCACTGGTCCCAAAGAATGGGGCCAGGGAAGTACAGGGCCCAGGATAAGGCAGAGAGGTTTTATAAACTTCAGACAAGGATATGATGACGTGTCAGCCAAGAGCTGCGACTGCACCCGAGTACAGGCAAAAAGCTAAGCTGCTGGGTGGGCACCTGACGGGTTCCATGAGCTGCCAGAAATGCAGACCTGGGCTTTGGCACCATTCCTTTTTCAGAGTTTGCTCAGGTGTGGGTGAGGCTCAGGTAAGGAGGACAAACAGGGTTTCCCAGCTTGTGCAGGGGTGATCGGGGATTCCAGCTGAATGTCTTTTGCTGTGCTTCATGGTCTCAATATGTGGGCACTCAGCTATGGCTCCAGCATTATGCCTAGTTACCTGTTGCCATGATTTCCACTGTTATACTCATTGACTCCACCCTCTGAATCTGTCAGCCCAAATAAACCCACCTGAAAGTTGCCTGGGCCATGGACGTGATCTTTCATCACAGAAATTGAAAAGAAACTGCCTCACACTACAAGCTTAAAGTATTTACTTTGGACATATATTTTTTTGCCTGTTTTTATCTAGATAACTTTCCACAACTTAATTGGTTTTTTTAAAGATTTATTTATTTATTTTATGTATGTGAGTACACAGTTGATCTCGTCGGACACACCAGAAGAGGGCATTGGATCTCATTATAGCTGGTTGTGAGCTACCATGTGGTTGCTGGGAATTGAACTCAGGACCTCTGGAAGAACAGTCAGTGCTCTTAACCACAGAGCCATCTCTCCAGCCCAAACTTAATTGTGTTAACTAAATAATTTAGATGAATCTATTGTGGGTTCCTTCCCCTCTGCTTGGGAGCGATTTGGAATCTGAAAGCATTCCTGACAAGCAACAAGCCTGGAGCAGAAGCTGGCCACCTGCAGTGCAGAACACTGACAATGCAGCTCAGAAGATCAAAAGAACTGAAACTCAGCCTGCTTCTGCCAGAACTCCGTTTGAAGCTTTGTTGTATATATAGACTGTTGTGCTTCTATGCCTGCTATCACGTCTATGCTAAAAAACTAGATTGTTTTGGTTTCGATTCTGCCTTTTGCTATATATACCCAGTTTTCCCAAGTAAAGACACACCTTGATAAAGTTTACTTGGTGTCATCTCTTTGTGTCTTTCCCACCCGCTTATCTCAACAGGTTCTCAATAATCCCCAGTCCGAGATCACCCACAAAGTGTGGGCCCGCTGACCGGACTCCCAGTCCAAGACCACCCACAAAGTGTGGGCCCACTGACCGGACTCCCAGTCCGAGATCACCCACGAAGTGTGGGCCCGCTGACCGGACTCCCACAGTCTATCTCAGTGAAGCAGCTCATTGGTTATTCATTTTATTACACGCTTTTTCTTTTATAGGATTCTTGGCTCCTGTGTGTGTGCATGCCTGCACTTAGAAATCAGAGAAGGATATCAGGCATCCAACTCTATCATTCTCTCCCTCTTACTTCCTAGATATAGGAACTAGGTTAATGGGGCTGCAGGATGACCCTTGATGACACCTGGCCTTTTACAAGAGAGCTCCAGATTAATCCGATTCAGTGTCCAGTGGAATTTGACTTGACCTGGACACGTTTCATTGGTTAGTTACAATGAAAAATTTTTCTGACAAACTCTCTCACCCTTTTCATGTGTTCCATTCATTTTTGACAGGTAGTTATTGAGTGCTAAGCACAAAGGCTGTGAAGACCAGGAGAAAGAAAACCTTGCATGCAAGATAGTGTGTGTGGGATATGGGTGAATGCAGGCACAGAAAGCCCAATTGATTACAAATAAGTAGACTGGCGGGAAGAAAGAGGGAGAAGGAGAGGTGGAGAGGTAAGGTTTCTTGCCTTAATAATGCTGAGGGGCTGTATATCAGCATTGGGGGACTTCGCGTGAGTGTGCAACTCCCTGGTCGCCTGGTCGGACCGTAGCTGGCAGCTCTGGCAGAGCTCCCAGGCCAGGTGCTTCCATTGTCCCCTGAATGGCGCGGGCCCCTGGTGGTCTGACCGAGCCTGCGCAGTCATTCGGGCCGGCTTGAGCGCCTGCCTGCTTTGTTCCGGGTGGTGGCAGCAGGGGCAGGAATGCTGCTGCGGCTGGTCTGCAGGTTCTGCAGGCCTCCGTACAAAGAGTGCGTGGGCGGGACTCTGGAGAGTGCAGCTTTCTGGCAGTCTGGCTGAGCCTGCATGCTCCCGGCAGTGCTGCTGGAGAGGTGGCAATGAGCTGGTGTGCACAACTCACCAGAGCCCATGAGCTGGCAGGGGAGAGTCAAAACAGCATCTCCCTCGGCTCGCATGCCTAGGCTGGCTAGGACAGGACTGGCAGGGGCCGTGGAGGCCTGCCCTCCAACTACATTTCCCCGAGAAGCTTAGCAGTGTCCAGGGTCCCTGGCAGACAGACATCAGGTTTGCAAGTTCTGCGCAGGGGACACAGACCCCTGGTGGTGCTCTGGAGAGTACATACAGCCTAATATTGAGGCAGAGACAGCCTGATTTTGAGATCCCAACTTTATGCACTCCCAAATCTCTTGGTGTGCATTCATGGGACCCAAGTGTGTGGCCCATCCTCAGACTACATCTCCCAGGAGGCTTAGCAGCAGCTGCGACAGTGCGCATGCACGGAATCCAAGCACGTGAATTCATGCCTGCACAAGCATTTTTGCGATGGCTTAGTGGCATCTAGTTGTTTGACAATATTACAAGCTAGCGATTTTCAGCCGATCTGGTCAGGCGGTGTATACAAAGGACAGGGACTTAATCAACACAAGCTTATGACCCGCACTTACTGGGAATTCCTCGTTCATGGGGAATAATTGCAATCCCCGATCCCTATCACGAATGGGGTTCAAAGGGTTACCCGTGCCTGCCAGGGTAGGGTAGGCACACACTGAGCCAGTCAGTATAGCGCGCGTGCAGCCCCGGACAACTAAGGGCATCACAGACCTGTTGTTGCTCGGTCTCAGGTGGCTGAACGCCACTTGTCCCTGTTTTAAAAACACTGTGCCACACAGCTTATCAGTCAACACCATGATTTTACTTTGTTACGTGCATGTAATGTTTTTTAGTATTGATTTCAAAGAGTATAGATTGTTTATACTTGGGAGTTGCTTTCTAAAGTTATGGTTATGGCTTAATATTACAAAATTAAAATAGATATGGTTAGAATTGATGGTGTTCCATTGGCTATAATTTACAGTCTGATTACAAGCTAAGAATATTAATTTACCTTTATTTTATAATTAAGATGGTTACAAGAAGGTTAAAGGCAGTACAGGGGGCCCAGGGACTGCCAAATCAGGAAGATCTTTACCTGAGCTCCTCAGAGCAATACCAGGACATGCAGGAGTGGAATTATTCTCCACATGGCACACAGTATTAACCCCAGAAATGGGAATTAAGATTCTGTCTACAGGAGTTTATGGTCCACTACCTCCAGAGACTTGGGGTTTTGTGATTGGTAAAGGTAGTGTTGCTGTAGATGGTTTGCAAATTTACCCAGGTGCTTGATTGCAGTTATTTAGGAGAAATCAAGATCATGGCATCTTCACCACGTGGAATCATTTTTGTGCCTGCCTATGAAAAGATTGCTCAACTTATCTTGGTTCCTATGTATCCTATGTCTCCTAAGGCTATTACTAATGAGACAGGACAGATTTGTTCTGGTGCTCCTGAAATTTATTGGATACAGTCTATTACAAAAACAGGCCTTATGTTAAACTGAATATTGAAGGAAAATGTTTTAAGGGGCTTGTTGACACAGGTGCAGATGTGAGTGTTATTGGAGCTCAGAACTTGCCCTCAACCTGGCCTCTGACTGAGTCTGTTACTCACCACCAAGGGATTGGATATGCTAACAATCCAATACAAAGCTCTAAGCTGCTACCTGGAAGGATGAGAAAGGTAACTCAGGACAATTTCAACCATATGTTATGCCTAACCTCCCTGTCACTCTGTGGGGGAGAGATCTGTTATCACAGATAGGGCTAGTTTTATGTAGCTCTAATGAGCTAGCTAATAGGCAAGAGTCCAAATGGGATATTAGAACATACAGAGGCCATAAGCCTTATAATGATGATAAAGGTTTGACACATTTTCCATAGCGGCCACTGTCTTTCCTGTGCCCCATGCAGATAAAATCAAGTGGATTAATGATACTCCTGTGTGGGTTGATCAGTGTTCTTTGTCTCAAGAGAAACTAGAAGCAGCTTCATTGCTAGTGCAGGAGCAATTGGAAACAGGCCACCTGAGAGACTCAAATTCCCCATGAAACATGCCTATATTTGTGATTAAGAAGTAATCAGGTAAATGAAGATTGTTGCAAGATTTAAGGAAGGTTAATGAATCTATGATTTTAATGGGAGCATTACAAAATAGTTATGGATTTAGAAGATTGCTTCTTTACAGTTCCTTGCATTTATTAGTTTTCAATACTAGTCATGCCCCTACGGCATTGTCGTGGCAAAAGGTACCTATTATGTGGATCCATTCAAGGATGTCTCCTAAACATAATATTGTGCCATATTATTGAAGCTGTTGCCCAGATAATTATGCTTCATAGGAAACAAACATTAACTTATTTTGGCAAGGAGCCAGATGTTATTATTCAACCTTTTACTTTGGAGCAAGACTCCTGGCTTAAGCTACATAGTACAGATTGGCTGCTTGCTCAAATTGGATTTCAGGGAACTATAGATAATCATTATCCCCAGGATAATGATTAATAAATTAATTAACAAATTAATAAAGTTTTTAAATGTGCATGAAGTAATTTTTCCAAAGGTAACGGCTTGGAAGCCAATAGACAATGCCCTTGTGGTATTTACTGATGGCACGTCTAAGGAAAGAGCTAGATATCTCATTAATAATCGACAGGTGGTTATAAAAACTCCTTGTCTCTCTGCTCAATTGGCTGAATTAACAGCGGTTTTAAAGGTCTTTGAAGCTGTGTCCAATGCATTTAATTTATACACCGACAGCTTCTATATCTTCAATTGTTTACCACTGCTCGAAACCGTGGGCGGTTTTAAGCTAGACACGCCAGCAGGAATTCTATTTGCTCAGTTACAAAATATCATTCTTGCACGTAAAAATCAATTCTATATTGGTCATATTCAGGCTCATTCTGGCCTGCCAGGACCATTAGCCAGAGGAAATGACCTCATTGACAGAGCTCTGATAGGAGAGAATTTAGTTTCAGATCCTGTGGCCTTAGCTAAACGGGATCATGATCATTTCCATTTATCCAGCCAGACTCTGAGGCTCAAACATAATATTTCCAGAGAACAAGCAAGAATGATTGTCAAGCAGTACCCTAAGTGTGTCATTTTATCCCCCATCCCACATTTGGGGGTAAACCCAAGAGGGCTTATACCTAATAGTATCTGGCAAATAGATATAACACATTATGCAGAATTTGGAAAGCTTAAATATATACATGTCTGCATTGATACTTGTTCAGGATTTATATTTGCTTCCCTGCAAACAGGAGAAGCCTTGAAAAATGGTATTGACCATTGTTTACAAGCATTCAGTTTTATGGGTTTACCCAAAACAATTAAAACAGACAATGGTCCTTCTTACACTGGTAAAAATTTTACTTCTTTTTGCAAAGATTTTGGTATTTTTCATAAGACCGGCATTCCATATAAACCTATGGGACAAGGTATTGTTGAACGTGCTCATTGCACGATTAAAAACTGGCTTTTCAAGACCAAGGGAGGGAATCTTTTCCCCCAGAGGTCTCCAAAGGCACATCTTGCCTTTGTCCTTTTTATTTTGAATTTTCTGCAGACCGATGTTAAAAGTCAATCTGCGGCAGACCGACATTGGCATCCTGAATCTATTTATTCTCATGCTATGCTATTTATTCTCATGCCAATGCATGGCATGGCCCAGACCCTGTGTTGGTTTGGGGCAGAGGCTCAGTCTGCATTTTTTCCCAGAGAGAGGAGGAGACACGGTGGCTCCCAGAGAGATTGGTACACCAGATTGATTCAGAGCAGCTGCTGCCCTAACAGGAAAGCTCAGAAAGGTTTTTTTTTTCCTTTTTTCTTTCTTTTCCTTTTGTTCTAGAGCTGACAGGCATTTTCCTGCCAGTTTTGAACATGTTTTTCCTGTTTGATTCGGAAATCTACTTACTCCTGATAAAGCAGAGGCAAGTAAACTTTGGCTCACCCAGAGCAAAGTTTCGTTATTGTTTCAATGTTTACTTTCTGAGAGCAGGTGACATCCCAAAGTCGCTGGCATACCACCAAGATTCCAGCATTACAAAGGTTAATGCAAGCACCTGAGTCAGCAAAGGACTAATTTACATTATCTTGACACCTGTTCCCTGGGCAACCAACTTCAGAACCCTAGCAGAAGATTTGCAACTCAACAAAGGACTGCTCCCAGCCCTGCCTCTTGGCTCCAGCTACCTCTCAGTGTCAGGCTATCAGAATTTTGTCAACTGTTTTCAGTGAATCGTAGCAGCTTCCGGGCTTTGCAGGTTTTATAGGCATATCTTGGCATTTCTGTATGGAAGGATAGTGCGCTGGGAGCCTGTCTCACTGATGGTGAAATCTACCCAGACGGAGGCACATACCTAGTGGCTGTGTCTCTGCTAAAGTCACGTTATAGCCTGGTGTGCTTTGCCCATTGAGTCAGGGAGGATGGAATCAGTGAGAATATCAGATCCCTAGCTAAATGCATCGCGATGTTTGCCATGCAGTATATGTGCCGAGCTAAAATTGCCTTGATCCTGCCTCTTGCTTTTAAATTAATGAGGGGTGAGCTGTGGGTTCCTTTCCCTCTGCTTGGGAGCGATTTGGAATCTGAAAGCATTCCTGACAGGCCAGGAGCAGAAGCTGGCTATCAGCGGTGCAGCTCGGAAGATCAAAAGAACTGAAACTCAGCCTGCTTCTGCCAGAACTCCGTTTGAAGTTTTGTTGTATATACAGACTGTTGTGCTTCTATGCCTGCTATCATGTCTATGCTAAAAAAACTAGATTGTTTTGGTTTCGATTCTACCTTTTGCTATATATACCCAGTTTTCCCAAGTAAAGGCACACCTTGATAAAGCTTACTTGGTGTCGTCTCTTTGTGTCTTTCCCACCCGCTTATCTCAACAGGTTCTCAATAATCCCCAGTCCGAGATCACCCACGAAGTGTGGGCCCGCTGACTGGACTCCCACAGTCTATCTCAGTGAAGCAGCTCATTGGTTATTCATTTTATTACACGCTTTTTCTTTTATAGGATTCTTGGCTCCTGTGTGTGTGCATGCCTGCACTTAGAAATCAGAGAAGGATATCAGGCATCCAACTCTATCATTCTCTCCCTCTTACTTCCTAGATATAGGAACTAGGTTAATGGGGCTGCAGGATGACCCTTGATGACACCTGGCCTTTTACAAGAGAGCTCCAGATTAATCCGATTCAGTGTCCAGTGGAATTTGACTTGACCTGGACACGTTTCATTGGTTAGTTACAATGAAAAATTTTTCTGACAAACTCTCTCACCCTTTACATGTGTTCCATTCATTTTTGACAGGTAGTTATCGAGTGCTAAGCACAAAGGCTATGAAGACCAGGAGAAAGAAAACCTTGCATGTAAGATAGTGTGTGTGGGATATGGGTGAATGCAGGCACAGAAAGCCCAATCGATTACAAATAAGTAGACTGGCGGGAAGAAAGAGGGAGAAGGAGAGGTGGAGTGAGAGGTAAGGTTTCTTGCCTTAATAATGCAAATCTTTCCAAGCAGATATAGAGGCAGGGCATGGATGTAGGTCCCATTTACCTAGAGTCTGGGAATAGCTCTTCATCTCCTCCAAGCTTTCACTATTGGAAAGGTGAGTCCTTCCTGAGGATGTTGCCTGCTTGTTCCAGCCATCCTTTGGGTCCTTAAATAATATGTTGCTTTCTTGGTTGCCCCATGTCCTGACCTTTCTCTTTCTTCTTTGATAAAAGTTAGGGTGAGCAGGTCAGCTGGGCCATGATAAAGAACATAGCAAGTGCAGCTGTAAGTTGGGGGCTGAGTAGAGATGCAGGATCCTCAGAGGAAGATGAGCATCCCAAACTTACTCAGCAGCTCTGGCTCCACAGGGACCTATTCCTGGTGTCCTCCCCTCAAAATTGTAAGTGGGTCTAAGGCACTAGATTTGGATCTGAGGACACAGCCTAGAAAAACACAAGGCTCTGGTTTGTCTTGCTGGGTGTCAGGGACTGAGATGGCTAACACGACTTTTCTGTCTGTGATATAATGCAGCCTTCTGGACTACCATCAAAAAAAAAGGCATCAGAAACAATTTTAGGCAAATGCTGAGTGCTGCTAGGAGAAATGGACTTCCCCAGGGAAAGTACACCATTGGGCGATCCATTACCAAGTGGTCAGCCCAGAAAGTACACATATGAGCTAACACTATAAAGACTGATCAGATTATATTTAGGAATGTATATGTATATACATATTGTAACAATGAAAAAAAGAGGTCATGAACTTAAGAGAGATATCCTGAATATCAAATTGTTACATTATGATCCATAACAGTAGCAAAATTGCAGTTATGAGAGAGGAAGAAAACAATTTTATGGTTGGGGGTCAGCACAA
>NW_022196910.1:53503101-53513470 GCF_008632895.1 Mastomys coucha
TTGTGCTGACCCCCAACCATAAAATTGTTTTCTTCCTCTCTCATAACTGCAATTTTGCTACTGTTATGAATCATAATGTAATAATTTGATATTCAGGATATCTGATATATAACCCCCAAAGGGTCATGACCTACAGGTTGAGAACACTGTTAGTTTATACACATATAAGTGAGTGTTGTCTTATATGCTGTAAACGGGAGCTGTATCAGCTTTAAGAATCATTTATGCTGCTCACTAGAAGTGACTGTGATCATGGACTAGTGACACCAGAGAGAAAGCTTGTGTGTCATGGGAGTGTCTGTGACACTATTTCGCTCTGTTTTCCTTGTCAGAGCTTCTAGTTGAGAAAAGCACAGGGCTTCTAACCTTCCCTACAAGGTTGCTGAGAGTTTAGAAACACATGAACAAGCCTGGACATCTTGCCAAGTCTATTTTACAGAGCTGGACCACGTGACATCTGGACCACATCTGTTTCTGGTATCCTATCCATCCTAACCTTTAACTGTGATATTTTGTTGTGTTGTTGATTGTCAATGAGAGACATTTCAAACTACACTAGCTAATTTAAAATAATTCTAGAATTTGGCTACTCAGAAAATGATCTGCATTTTGAAACACATCCCTTTTGTTGTCATCGTTGTTCTCCTCCTCTTCCCCCTCCTCCTCCTCCTTCTTTGAGACAGGATCTCACCACATAGCCCTGCATGCTCTGGAACTTTTTGTGTATACCAGGGAGGTCTCAAACTGGCAGCAATCCCCCTGCCTCCACATCTCAAATGCTAGGATTGCAGGTGTGCACCATCATTTCAGGCTATAATCTAGATCTTTTTCTTGTTAAATATTCGATTAATTTTCCACACCCATCACTTTATGGAAAGTCACTGAAAAGCCTCACATGAACATGAACTGTTGTTGGCACCAAAGAAAACACAGGACGGGGACTGAGAGATACTCAGTAAAGTGGTTGCATAGGAGCCTGGGGACCTGAGTGTGACCTACATGGCCCATGTAAACAAAGCTGGGCATAGTGCTGACCCCAGCACTGACAAAGCTGAAACAAGTGGATCCCTGGGATTTGTTAAACCAGCTTCACCTGGTTACCCCCATACCTGTCTCTGCCCTCCACACACATGTACACACATTCCACACAGGCACCCCTATACACACAAAAACATGCACGTAAATGTACACAAGAATAAAAGTCCCAGAAAGTTATTGAGATTTTCCCAAGTACTTGACACATTTTCTACTTTACTATCAAAAACATTGTTGTGGCAATGGGGGAAAAATCAGGATTGGGTGAACCCACAGTTCTGCATTCCAAAGACTGAAGGAACTGGACTGATGGCCATACTCCTGGTTTTGCAGGTGAAGCTGGGTCTGACTGCTGTCAAGGCTTGGATGAGTCTACACATGATCTCTGTGAACCATCCCCTCTCCAACATGAATTTCTAAGACACTGAGACTGAGTGGCCAGTGACAGAACTGTGATGAGCCATGAACAGCTGCTGCAGCATCGAAGATCAAGTCCCTTGAGCCAGTTTCCTCTTTCTTATCACCCTGGCAACCACCTGGGAGGAGCAGCAGTGTACCTACGCTGTGCTCTGAGAACTTCCGTATCTGTGAGAGTGACAGCGCTTGCATTTTGAGAATAGTGTGACTATTTATGAAACAGCAGGTTACATGATAACTGATAGTTGTTGCAATAGAGAGATTACTGAAAGGAGATCACAGACAAATATTTCTGTCACTTGGCATGGAGCTGCTGCACATTGGTTGCTTGGCATGGAGCTGCTGCACATCGGCTACAGGCACATCTATTTGGGGAGGAAAGTAATGAAGTTAACGTTTTTGCTAGTGTGTACTCACTAAAGGAAACCACCTTAGGCACTTCTTGAAGATTTTAACTCTGTATGTGTGTGTGTGAACACACATACAGACAACATGCACAGACAACATGCTTCCTGGGGTTCCCTAACCAGTTAGCTGAGCCTTCTCATTGAGCTTTGGGTTCAGTGAAGGGGACCCTGTCCCCAAATTGACCAGGTAGATACCATCAACCTCTGTCCTCTACACAAGCATTCATGCGCGCATACACAAACATACAGAATGATCGAGTTTAAAAAGTTATAAAGATGAACACTCACCATAATATACATTAATAATTAGTAACTTTCTTGTTTTGTTATGATTCTCAAATTTACTTTCAAACTGGGAGAGATTTAAGAGTCATAAGCTTTAAGTCTCTAGTAAAATCCCCTAAAATTGTTGTGTCCCATTTGGAGTGGCTCACTTAAAACTGATCAGCTCTCCAGGTTTCCCTAACTGACCTCAGATCAACTTTGGATTTGATGGCTCTACAAGCCTCTGACAATGTATTTCTAATTCAAAACACAAACTGTGATCTCCTCTACATGAAATGAACAAGTCTATAACAAGCAGACAAAGAATAGCATCTCTCATTCTAAAGAGAATAAGCCATCTCTTGCAGTTGCAGTAAGGAAAGAAACAGCAGGTATAACATTGGAAGACCCAGAGGTCAAAAAGCAAATTAAGTGAGCATGGGTCTAGAAAGTGTCTTTTACTGATGCATTCTGCCCAGAAATGAACAGAGGACCACCAGGAAGACTGTGGCTGGCTCTGACCAGACAGGAGCAGGGAAAGAATAAAAACAGAAGTTACAGGGATAAGACTGGGTGGGAGGAAGCAGCTTCCTTAAGGGGAACTTACTTATTAGTCCGGGTTTTCTAGAAAAACAGAGCTAATAGACAGGGAATGTAGGAGGAGAAAAAGATATATACATTTACTTATAAATATGCTACATGCATACAGGTATATATGCATAATAGAAAGAGTGGTACACATACACACACACAGAAAGAGACAGAGGGAGAGAAAGAGGGAGGAAGGGAGGGAGAGAGGGAGGGAGGGAGGGAGAGTTAAATTTGTAGAAGCTACCAAGCTTCCAATCAACTGGGCTGACCAGGGGATTAACAACCCAGGAAAAAGTTGATGCCACAATTCATTTGTGTTTGTTGGTTTGGTTTGGTTTGGTTTGGTTTGGTTGTTTGGTTTGGTTTGGTTTGGTTTGGTTTGGTTTGCTTTGCTTTGGTTGTTTGGTTTGGTTTGGTTTGGTTTGGTTTGGTTTGGTTTGCTTTGCTTTGCTTTGCTTTGCTTTGCTTTGGTTTGGTTTGGTTTGGTTTGGTTTGCTTTGGTTTGCTTTGGTTTGGTTTGGTTTGCTTTGGTTTGGTTTGGTTTGCTTTGGTTTGCTTTGGTTTGGTTTGGTTTGGTTTGGTTTGGTTTGGTTTGCTTTGGTTTGGTTTGGTTTGGTTTGGTTTGGTTTACACTATCTAATTTCACAATGTCTGAAAAATCTATTCCTTTCTTCATATATATTTGAGTTGTTCCCTATCCATTGCTGTTAAAAAAAATTCTACTTATCAACACACACATATACATTTATTCTAATTTTACTATTTTGAACTAAAATTTAATACTAGAAGTCTATCTAATTCTAGTAATTTCTCTGTTAAATATACTTTGGAGTAGAATTGCTACTATATTTATGTGGGTGTTCAATTCAGCTATCAAACAGTTACCCATCTGCTCCCCAGAGCACAGTGAGGCAGGGGCTAGACAGATAATTCATAAGGGAAGAGGTTGGTATGTTAGATGGCTCCTTCTCCTCATCATCCTCCTCCTTCTTCTTCCTCTTCCTTCTCCTCCTCCTCCTCTTTGTCATCATTGTCACCATCATTGTCATCTTTGGTAATTATATGCATGTGTGTGCCTATAGGTAGGTGTGTAAGCATAAGTCTGAAGAGGCCAGAGGTATCAGATCACCTTGGATCTGGAATTACAGGACACTGAGAGTTGCCTGATATGGATCGGAACTCAGCCTTTGACCATCCGGTCATCTCCCAGATCCCTTATGTACACTCTTTAATCACTGTGACAGACTCCCAGGCATAAACAATTTAAGAAAAGATAGATTCCTTTTGGCTCAGTTTCTGTCCTCATTCTGGACCTGTGGGGAGGCAGAGTAGACATGGAAAGCTGAAGCATAGGCTTCTTACATGGTAGAAGCAGAAAGAAGAAATCACAAAAACTCATGCCAACTGACCCAATTCTTCCACCTGAGCTCCACACTCTATTCTTCAGCACTTCCCAATAAATCTGTCATATTATGAATCCATCCATGGATTAAGGCAGTCATCAGGATCCAATCACTTCTTCAGCATCCATTAATCAAGCCACCAACATGTGGGCATGGAAAAAGCATCTTGTATTCAACCCATAATATTTGGTAAATACACTAATTTAAAATCTTCTGGTTATGGAGAGATGGCTCAGATGCCAAGACCCAGAGATAATGGTTGTTGCTAAGAATGAGTCAATGCCAAGGCTTGAAGGTCGCCTTGGCGATTTATACCAAATCTTAAAATGCATGCACTATTTTAGCCTTAGGGCTCTCATGCTGAGCTCATCTTGTGGTTCAGACACCAGAGCTGATTGCTCCCTCCCTTGGAAGCTTGTACAGCACCTTTGAAATCTAGTCCTCAAGGAGGAAGCTTCTGGGTCAAAACAACTTTGAGATTCCATATCACCCCAGTCAGAATAGATCAATTAAAAGACAGAAAACAAATGATGTTGGATCTGGGAAAGGGGGACCCTCAGTAGGACAGCAAGCTGGTCCACTCCCCCTGTGAAAATCACTATGGAGAACCTCCAAAACTGAAAAATAAATACTATATGACCCAGCTATACTAGTCTTCCATATATGCCCAAAGGACTCAATCATCCTCCACAGATACTCGCTCACTCAAGCTCATTGCTTCTTTATTCCTATAGTTTAAAAAATGAAAACAGCTTGAAAAATCTTTCAACTGACGGATGACAAAAACCTGGAGCATACACACTATAGGGTAATATTCAGCTATAAAGAAAATTGTAATCAGACTTTGTAGGTATGACTTGGGTGAGATTGGCCCTCATAAACTCATGTTTGAATGTTTGCTCTATGGTCAGTGGAACTATTTGGGAAAGATTAGTGGGCATGGCCTTGCTGGAGGAGATGTGCCTCTGTAAACCTGTGAGTGGGTTTTTAAGGTTTCAGAAGTCCATGCCAGGCCCAGCCTTATTGTTTCTGACTGCAACTTGCAGCGCAAATATGAGCTCCCAGCTACTGCTCTAGCTGCCAGCTACCATGCTTCCTACCATGATGGTCATGGACTAAACAAGCCCCCAATTAAGTGCCTTAGTCAAGGTGTTTCAATAGGAATCCTAGCTAAGAGAGTAGAGGAGTGGATGGATGTAGAAAAGATCGTATTAGTCGAGGTAACTCAGACCCAGAAAAGAAAAACATTGCTCTCTTTCAGCTGAGGTTCCTAGCTGCACAACTTTACATGTGGACATATAACCTGGAGTAACTCAGAAGTCAGGAAAGTAAAAAAGGACTGTTAGAGAGGTGGGGAACAATAGAAATGGGGATACCAGGTTATGAGTTGATAGGAAGGGCAAAGTGGAGGAAATTGGGGGGCATTAATTAGAGAGTGGAGAAAATAAATATAGGAGGGCGAAGAAGGTAAAAACTATAAGGACACCTTGAAGAGGTCACTGGAAATAATCAGTATTTGCTGACTTAAAGTTCCACACAAGTCTATGAATTCATTGACACAGAGTTTAAATGTAAACTCCCTGCTGGGCTGGCAATTCTTCCTCCTAGTGCCAGAGACAATCTAACAACATCCCACACACAAATGCACACACACACACACACACACACACACACACACCCTTCTAAGTTGTTTGACAGAGTGGGGGTCAGTCAAGACTCCCAAGACACAGGCTGTTGCTGCTATCCTTGGTGGCCCCAGAGATGGAAGGCTAGAATCTCCCCACCCCAACCCCCATTTTTGGAGACAACACTTGCTTTGGACACAGAATGTAGAGGATCCGAGCTGGACACATGTATCTGTTTCCATGTCATCTTAACAACTGAAAATGGGTCAAGTGCTGAGAAAATAAGAGGTGAACAGAATATAAAGAAAAAGCAGCTGATGCAGGTGTCCTCAGACACCAAGAGATGTCCATCCATTTTTAGGTCATGTGACAGTGAACATACATAACCTAACAGTACAGACTCTCCCCTGGGAGGCCAAGGTGAGTCCGTTTCATTTGTTTCTTTGAGAATTATTCAGGTAAGCCTGTCAACCTTAAACTCCTGAACTTTCTGCTCTAATTCCAAGGACTTGGATTACAGGCATAGATCAGTTCACCCAGCTATGAGTTTCTCTTCCTTCAAACCAAAAATAACTCCAAAATGAAAGAATGTCTAACTTTGGAAAATGGATATTTGAGTGCATAGATTAAAAGCACAATTTGTGGTAAACTTAGTTTTATTTTTTCATTTTATTTTATTTTCCTTCTTGTGCATGATATGTGGTCTTTATCCCGGGGATAACTTATTTTCAGTTAATAATTAATAATATTGGTAGGATGCCTCACAGAATAAGGTCAAGCCATGTGTCTCATCTAACCCAATCTGCAATAATGATAATAATAATAATAATAATAATAATAATAATAATAATAATAATCATAATCAGTTGTAATCTCCTCACAAATTAAGGTAGTAGTATTTTACCACATGGAAATTCATATCTAAGTATTTGCCTTACTTCCCTGGTACTTACATCTGTAATTTTGGAATGAACATAGTTGTAGATAGGTCTGACATCGCATACACCAAAATAACTGTGGCTATGTTTGAGCAATGATTATTGATTATTACCCCCTTGTATTCTTAATATGCAAGGAAGTAAGACCTTTGAGTATTTCTGTGAATATTGAAACCACTAGATGTCACCTTCATGTGTTCTTTCAACAACCACTTCCCTGGGAATGTTGTTTTAGAAGCTGAGACATGGTCAAGTGTCACACACTTAAATGTGTAAATGTATGTCTCTAGACTAAAATATAGAATAAGAGTCAGCCATGTTGCTGGACAACAAGATGTTAATAGCTTTCTGAGCTCTGCCTGACTGGTAAACTTTTATGGGCAACAAAAAGCTCCTCGTTTTCACAAGTGCCTTGCACTTGAGGTTGGGGAGAAAGCCCCACTGGCATATGGCATGATTTCTTATTGAAAAGTTTTTTGATTGAGAATATTTAAAAAAATGGGTGTTTCTCTGAAAATTGGGAATAATTCTATCCCAAGACCCAGCTACACCATTCCTGGGCATATACACAAAAGATGCCCTATTATACCACAAGGACATTTGTTCAACTATGTTCATAGTAGCTTTATTCTTAATAGCCAGAAACTAGAAACCACCTAGATGCACCTCTAATGAAGAGTGGATAAAGAAAATGTGGTATATCTGTACAATGGAATACTATTCAGGTGCTAAAAACAATGACATCATGAAATGTGCAGGCAAATGGATGGATCTTGAGAATGTTATCCTGAGTGAGGTAATGAAGGCATGCATGATATGTACTCACTTATATGTGGACATTAGCTTTAAAGTGCAGGATAATCATACTACAATCGTCAGACGCAAAGAAGCTGGGTAGTAAGGTGGTCCCAAGGGAAGAGATGTGAATCTCACTCTGAAGAGAAAACAAAATAGTCATCAGAGGTGGAAGGAGGGAGGGAACTGGGTGGGAAAGGGGATGAGGAGGGGAGCATGGGTAGGGATCAGGTGTAAGGAAATGAAGGGGGTGGGATAGGGCTAAGAGAGAAAGCAAAACTCAATGGAAGACATCTCTGAGATTAGTTGGACACCAATGGGGAAGGCTCTCTGGAGTCTATGGGGATCACCCTACCTGAGACTCCTGGCAGTGGGGGACATGGAGACTGAGAGACTCCTGGCAGTGGGGACATGGAGACTGAAGTGGCTACCTCCTGTAGCCAGACAGAACTTCCAGTGGAGGGAGGGGGACAACCACCCACTGACCTAAAATTAGTCTTGCCTGCAAGATGTACAGGGATAGAGATGGAACAGAGATTGAATGGCCAACCCCTGACACTGTTAATGATAGTCTGTTATGCTTGCAGACAGGAGCCTAGCATAACTGTCTACTGAGAGGCTTCATCTTACAGGGGATGGAAACAGATGCAGAGCCCGGGATAAGACTGAGTGAGCAGGAGGAGTCAAAGACACCACAAGAAGACTTAAAGAGTCAACTAAGCTGGGCCCATAGGGGCTCACAGAGACTAAACCACCAACCAAAGAATATGCAGGGGTTGGACCTGGGCCCCTATACATTTGTAGCACATGTGCAGCTTGGTCTTCAGGTGGATCCCCTAACAATTGGAACAGAACTGTCCCTAACTCTGCTGGTTGGATGGGCTTCAATAGGAGAGGATGTGCTTAGTCCTGCTGCAACTTGACGTCCGAAGGCAGACTGATAGCCAAGTCGTTCTTCCCCTGCTCTGAGAAGAAGAGGCAGGGTGATAAGAAGGGGAAGGATTTGTGAGTGTGGGACTAGTGGGGGAGCAGGGACAGAGATGTAAATTAATTGATTAATTAATTAATTAATAAGACAAAAAGGAATCTGTAGTGCCTATTTCTGATTATAGGTCTAGAAGAAACTATTGGTGGGCCTTGAGAAACATCAGTATTGTCTTGTCTGGCATTTTCTCCAGTGAAAGTCACTGCTATCTTATCAGACTCAAGGCAAAACAGGCCCCTAAGAGGGGAGGTAGAAAGTGTAGTCCATGAGGAAATTCGATATATTACTAAGGACCTTAATGAGTTTGCTAATTCACTCAAGCAGAAGTCCGGGGAATATGTGTGGGAATGGATTTTAAGGGTGTGGGATAATGGTGGAAGGAACATAAAACTAGAGCAGGCTGAATTTATTGACATGGGCCCTCTGAGTGGAGATTCTAGGTTTAATGTGGAAGCTCTCACAGTTAAAAAAGGTGTCCAAAGTTGGTTTGAATGGTTGGCTGAAGCATTTATCAAAAGATGGCCTACTGAAAAGGAGTTAGAGATACCTGATATCCCTTGGCTTAGTGTTGATGAAGGGATTTTTAAGGCTTAAGGAAATTGCAATGCTAGAGTGGATATGTTGTATAAAACCTAATCCTCCACAATGGGAAGGTCCAGAAGATATGCCCTTCATCAGTCCTATAAGATGCAAACTGCTGAGAGGGAAACCAGCACATTTGAAGGGTTTTGTTCTTGCCTTTTTCCTTGTGCCAGACCTTAGGGTTGAAGATGTTGCTGCTCAATTAGATGAATTAAATCCAATGGGTTTAATTGGGCCCCAGGTAACAAAGGCCAGGTGGCAGCATTGAATCACCAGAGACAAGGTGATCGTAGTTATTATAATGGACAGTGTAGACAAAACAATGTTTATAATGATATAACCCATAATGGTCAGCACAGGAGAGGTGAAATTTATAATGGCATGACTCGTTTGGATCTTTGGTCCTGGATCATGGTATTTGCAGGCATGAAATAGATAGGAAGCCCACTGCATATCTGTTTGACCTGTATATGCAGAAAAATTCTCAAACAAAGGAAAGAAGGGCTACATTGGATCTTGGCAAAAGGCAGTCTCAGCCAGTGATTTAATTTCCAGACTTGAGCCAGTTTGCAGATCCAGAACCCCTTGAATGAAGGGGTGGCCAGGTTCCTCTGAGGGAGGATCTTGATAAGATACCCAAAAGTTTTGCTGTTAACCTTTCTCCAGTTCTTCCCCAGAGGGACCTACAGCCTTTTACAAGAGTAACTGTACACTGGGGGAAAGGATACAATCAGACTTTCTGGGGTCTATTGGATACTGGTTCTGAATTGACACTGATCCCAGGAGACCCCAAGAAACATTGTGGCCCTCCAGTTAAAGTAGGGGCTTATGGAGGACAGGTGATTAATGGAGTTTTGACTGATGTCTGACTCACAGTAGGTCCAGTAGGTCCCTGAACACATCCTGTGGTCATTTCTCCAGTTCCAGAATGTATAATTGGGATAGATATACTCAGAAATTGGCAGAATTCTTACATTGGTTCCTTGACCTGTGGAGTGAGGGCTATTATGGTTGGAAAGGCTAAATGGAATTGCCTTTGGCAGTTGCCTCTGCCAAAGAAAATAGTGAATCGAGAACAGTATCATGCCTGGAGGAATTGTAGAAATTACTGCCACTATCAAGGACTTGAAAGATGCAGGGGTGGTTGTTCCCACCACATCTCCCTTTAACTCTCCTATCTGGCCAGTGTAGAAGACAGATGGATCATGGAGAATGACAGTTGATTATCGAAAACTAAATCAAGTCGTAATTCCAATTGTAGCTGCTGTACCAGATGTAGTTTCTTTACTTGAACTAATTAACACATCTCCTGGTACCTGGTATGCAG
>NW_022196910.1:53513869-53540420 GCF_008632895.1 Mastomys coucha
CTAGCTTTGTGTGGGGCCTGGAACAGGAGAAGGCTCTTCAACAGGTCCAGGCTGCTGTGCAGGCTGCTATACCACTTGGACCATATGATCCAGCAGACCCAATGGTAATTGAGGTGTCTGTGGCAGATAGAGATGCTGTTTGGAGCCTCTGACAGGCCCCTGTAGGTGAATCACAGAAGAGACCCTTAGGATTTTGGAGCAAAGCTCTACCATCATCTGCAGACAACTATTCTCCCTTTGAAAAATAGCTCTTAGTCTGCTATTGGGCCTTAGTGGAAACTAAATGTTTGCCAATAGGACACCAAGTTACTATGCGACCTGAACTACCCATCATGAGCTGGGTGCTATCAGACACTTCAAGTTGTAAAGTAGGACGTGTACAGCAGCAGTCAATTATCAAATGGAAGTGGTCTATATGTGATCAGGCCAGAGCAGGTCCTGAGGGCACAAGCAAGTTCCATGAAGAAGTTGCTTAAATACCTATGGTTTCCACTCCTGTTGCAATGCCATCTGCTGCCAAGCATGTGCCTATAGCCTCATGGGGTGTTCCCTATGATCGTCTGACTGAAGAAGAGAAGACTAGTACCTGGTTTACTGATGGCTATGCAGGCATCACCCAGAAGTGGACAGCCGCAGCATTACAACCCCTTTCCAGGACAACTCTGAAAGATACAGGTGAAGGAAAATCTTCACAGTGGGCAGAACTTTGAGCAGTACACATGGTATTACAGTTTGTTTGGAAGAAGAAATGGCCAGATATATGATTGTTCACTGACTCATGGGCTGTAGCCAATGGATTGGCTGGATGGTCAGGGACCTGGAAAGATCATGATTGGAAAATTGGTGAGAAAGACATCTGGGGAAGAAGTATGTGGATAGATCTCTCCAAATGGGTAGAGGATGTGAAGATATTTGTGTCCCATGTAAATGCTCACCAAAATGTGACTTCATCTGAGGAGGAGTTCAATAATCAAGTGGATAAGATGACCTATTCAGTGGACAGTCAGCCTCTTTCCCCAGCCATCCCTGTCATTGCTCAATGGGCACATAAACAAAGTGGTCATGGTGGCCGAGATGAAGCTTATGCTTGGGCTCAACAACACGGACTTCCACTCACCAAGGCTGACCTGGCTACAGCTGCTGCTGAATGCCAGATCTGCCAACAACAGAACCTAACACTGAGCCCCAGATATAGCACCATTCCTTGAGGTGACCAGCCAGCAACCTGGTGGCAGGTTGACTACATTGGACCACTTCCTCCATGGAAAGGACAACATTTTATTCTTACTGGAGTAGACACTTACTCTGGTTATGGATTTGCCTTTCCTGCACGAAATGCTTCTGCCAAAACCACCATCCGTGGACTCACTGAATGTCTTATCTATCATCATGGTATTCCATACAGTATTGCTTCTGACCAAGGAACTCACTTCACAGCCAGAGAAGTGCGACAGTGGGCCCATGATCATGGAATCCACTGGTCTTACCATGTTCCCCATCATCCTGAAGCTGGGGGTCTGATAGAAAGATGGAATGGCCTTTTGAAGACACAGCTACAGTGCGAATTAGGTGGCAACAGCATGGAGGGCTGGGGCAGAGTTCTTCAGAAAGCAGTATATGCTTTGAATCAGCATCCAATATATGGTAAAGTTTCCCCCATAGCCAGGATCCATTGGTCCAGGAATCAAGGGGTGGAAAAGGGAATAGTTCCACTCACTATCATTCCTAGTGACCCTCTAGGAAAATTTTTGCTTCCTGTCCCCACAATTCTAGGTTCTGCTGGCCTAGAAGTTTTGGTTCTAGAGGGGGGAGTTCTCCTACCAGGATCCAAAACAAACATTCCATTGAACTGGAAGTTCAGACTTCCCCCTGGTCATTTTGGGCTTCAAATGCCTTTACACCAACACACTAAGAAAGGAATAATGTGTTAGGAGGAGTGATAGATCCAGATTTCCATGGAGAAATCGGATTGCCTCTTCACAATGGAGGTAAGCAGGATTATGTCTGGAGTGCAGGAGATCCCTTAGGGCATCTCTTAGTACTTCCATGTCCTGTGATTAAAGTCAATGGGAAATTACAACAGCTTAATTCAAGCAGGATGACAAAGGATGCAGACCCATCAGGAATGAAGGTATGGGTCAATCCTCCAGGAAAAGAGCCAAGACCTGCTGAGGTGCTTGCTGAGGGGGAAGGAAATACAGAATGGGTAGTAGAGGAAGGTAGTTATAAATACCAGCTAAGGCCACGTAATCAGTTGCAGAAATGAGGATTATAAGGTAATATGAATGCTTCTGTCTTATTTTGTTAAGAATACATTTTTCTTTCTTCCAATTTCTTTAACATCAATTGGTATTTAAGTTGAGACACTAAAAGAATGTTCCCAAGGGACATTGCCCCATTGTAAATTTACAAATGCATTTGCAATTATACAAGGAATAGTTATATCATGTTAGGCGTATTCATGATTTTGTTATTGTTTCATGTAGACATGAGATATTATTTGTGTCAAGTTGACAAGGTGTGGATTGTAGTGGCTATTCCTGGTTGTCAACTTGACCATATCTGAAATGAACTACAATCCAGAATTAGAAGGTTCACCTGTGGCCCTAATCTGGAGACTGAGAGATACAAGTTTCCGACCTGAATCTTGGCATGGAGATCTTGAGGCATAGTGGCTATGAATCCCTGAAGATTAAGATAGGAAGATCTATGAATTCAAGGTCACCTGGGATTAAAGGTGTGGTGGCACACACCTTTAATCTGGGCCACACCTTTTGATGGAGACCTATAAAAGGGCATTGGAAGAAGGAAGGCTTGCTCTGCTTCACCTGCTTGCCTTATGGGACTGAGCAACTGCTGGATCCTTGGACTTCCATTCACAGCTGCTGTCCACCATTGTTGGGAGTTGGACTACAGACTGTAAGTCATCAATAAATCCCTTTACTACATAGAGACTACCATAAGTTCTGTGACTCTAGAGAACCCTGACTAATACAGAATCTAAATTTGTTTTTGTTTTACTATTTTTAACTAAATTTACTTGATAAGCTTCTGGGTAATGTTTTATAAGATGGCTATTGAAGTTTGTTTTGTTATTAAGAAGTAATAGAAATAGACTGTGTTTGTTGAGTGGCAGAAAATAGAATTTTAATAATCAAGAAATTGTTGCTTTTATGCTATGTTAATCATCAAATTGAGCTAGGGAGTAACAGAATCAGTGCAGATAAAAATATTAAATCTTTAACAGGAAACTGGCTAGAGCTATGTGAACATTTGATAATGATCAAGCCTATGAGTTAATTCATTGTGAAAGCTAACAGACTTATCAGTTGTCTTTTAGAATCCAATTAAATGTTTCGTCTCTGTAACCATGAACCTGCCATTACTCCATTCTTGGTATTATCTTTATCACATATTAGCACCACTGGAGAATAAATTACTGCCGTCTTAAGGTGGGTGAGAGCATGAATTTTATATTACAGACACCACGACATAGCTACTTCTAATTTCACCTGCTTCATCTTTTCTCTGACCTTGACTCAATGACACAGAGCCAGGGATTGCCTGAGTTCCTGGACTGGCTTCACCTCCACCCTAGTGTTCCTCTGGCCCCCAGAGGCTCTCTCTAGCTGCAATCATTACTATGTTGCCAGGGGATACATACAAATTGACTTCCTCACAAAATGAATTGCTTAAGGTCAAGGACAATATCTAATTCATTATGTAGCCATGAAATAGAAACATTATTTAAAGACAAAACTGACTGTATCTTCTTTTACCTAGTTAGAAAAATAATTCCAGAAGGGAGATTCCAGTGTTCTCCCTTCTCTCCACACTGACCTCCCAGGGAGAGAAAGAAACAGAGTTACAAGACCTCCTTCAATGCTTCCATGCAGCTGCACAATAGAAGCCAGCACACACATCTGTTTAGCAGGATACCTATATGTATGTCTTGCGCACTCCAAGCCAACTCACTGAAGAAGCAGAGAGTTCTTTCTGACCTGACAGGCAAGAGACAGATTTTATCATCCAGTATGTGAGATAGGAGTCTTTAGTACTTTAAATATGCTTGGCCCAAGGAGTGGCACAATTTGGAGGTATGGCCTTGATAGAGGAAGTTTGCCACTGTGGAGGTAGGCAATGTGACCCTCCTCCTAACCACATCAGAGTCAATCTTCTCCTAGCAGCCTTCAGATGAAGATGTGGAACTCTCAGCTCCTCTTGCACCGTGCCTGCCTGGATGTTGCCATGTTCCCACCTTGATGATAATGGACTGAACCTCTGAACTTGTAAGCCAGCCCAATTAAATGTTGTCCTTCTAAGAGTTGCTTTGGTCATGGTGTCTGTTCATAGCAGTAAAACACTAAGACAGTATCCAAGGAAACCAAAAAAACTAGAAGTTTCCTAATGGCTCTCCAAATACATACAGGAAAGGGTCCTACTTCACTGTTTGGGGAAGGTGTTGTTTGACTTCTACCCATCAGTATGATCAATTATACATGTCTGTTCTCCATTTCTGCTCTCACCCCATAATAGACTCAAAACAGGCTACATTGTCAGAAGCCCTGGTCTAAATAGCACCAACCAGATGACTTGGTCCTCTGCTCTACCAGGCAGAAAATAAAAGTAGGCAAAGAAACATTCTCCCAGTTTACAGGCTTCAGCCCTTTGGGCCCTTGGATGCCCAAGCTCTGGGTGCTCAACAAGAAAACCTAGAAGCTTACACTCCCAAGGCCGCAGAGCTCAGGGCCTGTTTCTCAAGCTGAAGACAGAGACTATGGCTGTCTATGGTTGAGAGCTTATTGTTGCTTTAAGCTGTGTCGGAGCACTGGGCAGCTATTGTAATTCTCCTAGGCTCTCAGCTTTCAGAGTTGTTGAGTGGTGACAGCAGACAGCAGAGCAGCAGCAGACATTCCTTCTATGTTTACAACTCTGTTTATAGGCCTCACAGGCTAGGAACATCAGCCCCACAGTGACAAGGGTGACCATTCTCATGATAAGGTTCCAGGATCCTTAGCTTGTCACAGCAGCTACTGCTCTTGGCCCAAAGCCTCAGAGAATCATGGCCCTTATGGCTTCACTGTCTCTGTACCCTGTTATTTATGCATCAGCTACTTTCAGCAATTCTTCAGCAGCTCTCTTGCTGCTACTGACATCGATGATAATGTCTTTATGGCTGACCTGCTCCCCTGACACATTCACCACCCTGTCCCCCTATCTTTGTGTTACCAGTTTGTAACCCTCCTGCTTGACCCTGCCTGCCTCTCATAACCATGACTCTCTGCCCACCTCCTGCTATTTGCCACACCTCGCTCCTGGTTCCAGTTACATCGGAAGTCCCACCTCTACAGAGACTAAAGAAGCTGCTGATTGGGCCTATATGCTGACGAACTTGGGGGAGGGGTTTTGCCTCACCTATTATACCTGTTGGCTTGTGAAAAAGGAGGATTATTAAATGTGAGATGGCTGAGTGATCACTCTTGAGTGCTGTCTAATTTTTTTAAGAATCTTTCATGTGGATTAAGGTAACATAAACATGGCTTGCCAATTTTCTCCTGCCTCCATATTCCAGATAACCCAATCTAATTGTTGCCGCTGGCCAGCAACAGGTGGCTCCCAGACATGGGGCTGGATTGGAGAATAAAGGAGTAGAGATCTCTTATTTAAATATTAAGGATAGACGGCAGCGGAGTCATGCCAGGGTACGGCAGGTTCTGCCGGGAGATGGCCAGGGTGCCAGGTAGACGGCCAGTGGGCCAGAATTTGGAAGGCTGACTATTCTCTGGGGATACAGAGGTGGCCTTTCTTCCCTAAAAGCTCCAGGTTGGAAAGCTAACAGGGTCTCCCAGGAAGTGGAGGAACTATGGGGACAGAAACAGGCCATGTAGAGATTATAGTTCCCTATGGCTATTTCAGGAGAATTCCCTGATTTTTATCTATGTCTTGTTTATGTATTTCTATGCTACATGTAAGTTTGTCTTGTCTTGACGTATGAATGCTATTGTTTTTGTGTCATTATCTTGCATCTTTACTTTTTCCTATTGTACATGTGGGGACAAAATGGCCACGGAGGCCCGGCCCTCTCAGAGCAGAGCACGCAGACCAAGAGTTTCTTTTGCCCCGCACTGGTGCTCTGACTGGGGACCCAAGCAGAAAAAGGCGGTCCCTGGCAGACAGGCATCGGTTTCCTGGGTCCCCCGGGGTAGCAGGTGGGCACGGAGGGGGGCGCAGCCCCCTAACAGTCTGGCCGAGGCTTCACGGCTGTGCCGGCAGTTCGGGGCTGCCTGCTTTTCTCGTTCCCTGGGGGGCAGACAGCTGGCGAGCTTGGGGCAGCCCCAGACTTGAGACCCCGCAGGGCTGCGCGGGGGCTAAAATTGCTTGTGTGGGGTTGTACGAGCTGTGGCGGTGTGGGTTTTCATAGTGGGGCGGCTATGCTGCCATTGTGGGTGCGCACCCGCAGCCAACACAGCCTGGCCGCCTGACACGGTGCTAGAATCGGGGTAGGCGTGTGCGCATGGCAGCATCTCTGTGCTAGTTGGTTCCAGCCTGCCACCTCTCCCGCCGGACAGGGACTCCGCCCGGCCGCACATCCTGGGAGATTGGGCGACGAAGACAGCCAGTACCCCAAACAAGGATCAAACAGGGCCGGAAACCCCAGCTCAGCACGTGGCCACGTGTATGCGCACACTCGCACAGATACTGAGCTCTACTCGGCACCACCTAGCGCCATCTAGTGGTATAATAATAAATTACAAGCTAGTGATTCTCACAGCTGCTTGATTTAGCTTTCAAGTCACAGGCAAGCAATAAAAATGCTCAGATGTTTTTAATTACCTCAAAAAGGGAGGCATTTTTATGTTTTCTTCACATATTACAAGATACCCCAATAGACAGTTCATTGGAGATAGAACCCTGTTCTTTCTGGAAACAGGTAAATAAAGTTAGTTAACTAAAAACTAGTTAAGTAGTGGGTGTGAATCAAAAGTGGGTACTCATCCCTTTTTTCTCAGCATTTGGGAGACAGAGACAGGTTTGTAATTCTAAATTATAAGGCTGTTTTTTATAGACAATTAAAAGCTTAGATCTAAATTTCTTGTTGATCAATTTATAGGATTTCATTTGGTTTATATCTCTTTAACAAAGAGAGAACATTAATACAACTTCCCTTGTATTCTAAATAAAGTTTGATATCTTATTATAAAGCTGTAATATATAAATAAAAAATTATATGATATATTCATGAAAATATTTTAGAGAAAATGTTTAAAAACATTTTTTCATTCATCAACACCTAAATAGACATCTATTTCTTCAACAAACAATTAAATTGGTTATTACAAAATATTAATTGATATTTGACTTATTACTTAGTAAAAAGTTTTTTAGACAAAATTTGATATTTCCCTAAAGTAAACAAATTGTTTTAATTCATACTTTATAAACATATATATAAGACACATGCTTTATTTTATGTGTATGAGTGCACTATAACTATACAGATGGCCATGAGCTATTGTGTGTGTCTGCTGAAAATTAAACTCAGGACCTTCTGCTGATCCTACTCGCTCCAGTGTAATTCACTGTGACTGTCTTTGGACGCACCAGAAGAGGGCGTCTGGTATCACTGTGGGTGATTGTGTGCCGCCATGTGGTTGCTGAGATCTGAACTCAGGACCTTCAGAGGAGCAGTCGGTGCTCTTACCTGCTGGGCCATCTTGCCCAACACTAAGTCACATGTTTTATTCTCATAATTTTCTCCCCATGTCTACACATATAATCAAATTGTGCGCTGTAGTTTCTATTTTTCAAGTATTAAAATTAAGCCTTTTCTTACATATATGGTGCCCATATATGGATACATATATATATTTAAATTCTCTATTACTTATGTTATCTATACATTTTAAAAATATTATTTTGATATCAAAATTAAAATTAAAATATACACATGTGACTATTTCTTCTCAGGCTTTCAAGCTATTATAGCTTGAACATAAATGATATATTAATTGGTTATTGGCAATACTTTATTTCTCCACATTTAATGTTCCTTATGGAAATATTATAGTCAAACATTTAAGACATACTGACAATTTAGTGTTACCCATTTTTATAAAATAATTTATGACTCTCTAAATACAACTTTTACTCAATGCACACTTTGCATTTGAGAATTTTATATTTTAATATTAAAAGGAGGGGGGATATGCACTGCAGAATGCACTGCACTGCACTGCACTGCACTCCACCCCAGGAGCATCTTGTTTTTTGCTTAAAAACATGTTTTGCTTTTTTTTATTGTGATGAGTAATATTTCATTTTTTGCATCTTTTAAGGCATGCTTCGCTTTATGCTTATGTTTAAAGGCATGTTGCCTTTTGCTTGTCTTGAAAAATCCATAATGGAATGGCATGTCACTCTACTTACTAACACATTGTTTTTCTTAACCCCACCTTGATCTGGGGAAGGGGCTCCATTGTTGTTGGTATACAATGGCGGCCTAATACATTATTTTGTCAAGTGGATACAGACACAAAATCTTTTTATAGACATGTTTTTATGCCTAGAATATTGGCAAAATGTTTTTACTGCCCAGCAAAGTTTGCTTGGCTGAAATGGACTCTACCTTTTTCTAAGAGTCAACATTGGCTTCCCTCTATACCTAGAGGCCAAGCCTTGGACCTAAGCATTGCTAATTTGCAACTAAGGTGCCAGAGACAACTTCAAGTTATTGTTATTTTTAAACTTTTAAGTTTTTATATCAAGCAGACTCATTCTCGGAGTACAAAAACAATCAAAATTCACTCAGTCCCAGAGCCCTCCTTACCTAAAAAGCAGGTTCAGTCCCGCAGCCCTCCTTACCTAAAAAACAGGCTCAGTCCCGGAGCTCTCCTTGTCCAAGCTCAATCTCGGAGTTTCTAATAGAAAAAGTTACTTATTGACAACTGAACTAAAGACCTATTAAAGGCAAAGCTATTGAAGTGTCTCCTAGCTTGGGAGCTACTATTTTGCAACTCAATTCGGTATCTACGCCCAGCTGCCCATCAGTACACCAGTGCTGCTTCACATGGAGTTCAAAAAAGTGGACTCCAGAGAGACTGTGGTAGTTCCTGGACTTTGTAGGCAATAAAGGCATGTCTTGACATTATAGGCATGGACTAGGTGCATTTAATAATCTGTCTCTGTGGCTAGGTCTCTGGCGGTGTCAACCTAAGGCAGAGGCACGTGCCAAGTGGCTGTGTTTTTTGAATAAACACGTAATAAGCCCAGTTCGTAGAATCAAATGAGCTGCACGTGACCTTGATGACGGGTAAGATGCCGTTCAGTAGAGTATTATCCACAGATTATAACCTTCAAGCACCATAAGACTTTCTATACAAAACTGTGCCATTTAAATATGCCTTTAACCTGCTGTTTTCTAATAAAAAGGGAGGAATTATAACCCTCCTGCTTGACCCTGCCTGCCTCTCATAACCACGCCTCTCTGCTCACCTCCTGCTATTTGCCACACCTCGCTCCTGGTTCCAGTTACATTGGAAGTCCCACCTCTACAGAGACTAAAGAAGCTGCTGATTGGGCCTATATGCTGACGAACTTGGGGGAGGGGTTTTGCCTCACCTATTCTACCTGTTGGCTTATAAAAAAGAGGATTATTAAATGTGAGATGACTGAGTGATCACTCTTGAGTGCTGTCTAATTTTTTCAAGAATCTTTCACGTGGATTAAGGTAACATAAACATGGCTTGCCAATTTTCTCCTGACTCCATATTCCAGATAACCCAATCTAATTGTTGCCTCTGGTCAGCAACACCAGTTCAGCCTGCTGGGCTAATGAGAAAGACCAGTTTGGAGAAAACTTTTGTCAGGTCCAATATTACATCCCAGCATAAGACAGGGGATTGTCTCCTGTCAGGAGAATGACTCCACCCAAAGTGAGCCAAACACCCACCTGTTTACCAGAAGAGGATGTGACAATGGTGTCTCCATCAGTCTTGGCAGCCCACCATGTAAATGAAGAAGTCACCAGACTTCTGTTGGACTGCAGAGGAGACATCCCTGTCTAGCCTGGGTTCAGGGTAAGCCTAGTCAGATAAAGTCATGGAGCCTTGTGATGGTTTGAAGCAGCTGTGGCAAAGAGTCAGAAGCCATCTAGGAGAGGCTGAAGTTAGCAGGTGACTTTCCCAGAGGTGGTTCACCCTTCTTCATGGCCTAGGATGGGTGAACTCTGAGAGGTAAGGTCCCAAGAAACTTCATCTCAGTATTGTTTCTTGCAGCTGATATGCCTTTCCCTGTCATTATTACATAGCCTAATGATTCCTGGCCATTAGCCCACCTACTGGACAGATTTATCCTGCATAGAAACGAAGATGTACTCTCATGTAGTTGTAGTGCTGGAGACAAATTGATGATTTCATAATTCCTGATAATGATTTTATAGAACTCCTGGTTTGATTCAAATAATTTTAAGAAGAACATTTTAAAGGCTGGTTTTAGTTGCTTCACCAGAAAGATATAAAATTAAGAATAGAATGTGCCCTCTCCTCATAGAATAGTAGAAAAGGCTGCATAATAAGAACACAATGAGCTTTCATAGTTACCCCACAAAGAGAAATTGGTTTGGGACCAATTTGTGATGAAGGAAAAACATTCATTCTAGGTCAGGTCCAAGGATGAGGCCACAGGTGTGCACTATGCTAAAGCAAGGTCATGTGAAACTGTTGCTTTGAACTTATAATGATCTTATAGAATGAAACACTGCTTTGAACTTACTGTAGACATCCTTCCATAACTCTCCCTTTGTGTAACATTTTATCTATGAGGTAATTTTATAAAGAACTTTTGTCTAGGAAGGAATAAGAAGGCCAGAAAGAAGGAGTAAAGTGTGACTTTGGGGGCTTTGCCTGATCTGCCAAATGTATATATGTATATGTATGTATGTCTAAACATACATGTATAGATATATGTGTTTATATGTAAGTATGTGTGAACACTTGTGGAGTTGATGAGACAAGTGGTTTGTTCCAACCAGAATGCGTGTGTGTGTGTGTGTGTGTGTGTGTGTGCACGTGTATGAATGTATGAGTATTGCCTATGTAAAAAATTTTCCTTTTCTCTTCTTTTCTTTTCTTTTCCTTTCTGTTCTCTTCTTTTCTTTCCCTTTCTTTTCTTGCTAGTTCATGAGTCCAAGCCTCTTGCCTAACTAGCAAGAGAGAAGGGAAACAAAGCTTATTAAAGCAGAAATAGTAAGAGTTACAGAGTAAGAAAACAACACTTATTAAAGCACACATGATAGGATTACAAGGCCAGGGATCATCAGTCTTTAGCCTTTGACTGGCTCTGTGCCCTGCCCACTACCATTCTCCTAAAGGCCCAGCAGCAGAGGCAGCGCCTTCTGAAGCCCTGCTTCAGCAGTAGGCAACCCTGCTTCGGCAATAGGCAGCCCTGCTAACAATGAAGCCTCCTCATATCAGGGATATCTGCTAAGCAAGTATCCCATCTGACACCTCCTGTAGTTCTGTATCACAGAAGCCAGAGCTAGGGAAGCTACTGGCTCAAGCCCCTGCATCTTCACACTTTAAAACAAAACCAAACCTTAAAAGGGCCACTCATAGGAAAGGGTTAGCTTTAGCACCAGCAATGCTTTGACATTTTACTGTGCTCTAACAATGCTTTCTTAATTCATGCCCTAGTCCTAAGGAAGAGGCAGGCATCTCACCTGCCTAGTATAGGAGGGGAGATGAAATGTGTGCTATTGCACAAATCTCTACACCCTTTTACTAACATAATTTTAGATTGTGGTTGGAACGTGAATACTTTGTGAGAACAGACTTTGTATTGGTCACTGCTGGGATTTGGAGAGTCAAGAAGTAAGAGATGAGAAAGGTTAGTGTCTTGATCGATGAAGAACAGGAGCAAGAAAACACAAGATGGTTTGCAAAGTTCAGCAAGATTAAGAGCTTGAGGCCAGAATGCTCCATAGAATATAATCTCTTTTGATGCTGATTTCTCAGAGACATGAATGGAGTAAAGCTAGGTTGATTGCTCTCTGTAGTAAGGGATTTGACCACCTTGGCGAGAGTCTTGAGAAAATCTCAGAAGAGAGTACAAAAAAAAAAAAAGACAAAGATCTGGATTAAAGGGAGTCTTCTGGTGTGGAAAGCTGTTTACAACGAGGCACAGTGTGTCTTTCGGTAGTTTAGAATTGGCTGACAGAGTGGGGAAAGCATTTTGAAGGCAGCTTTGGAAAGTGAACAGTCCTCAAAGAAATTCTGTTCAATAGTTTATTGTTCTAGAAAAGGAGCCATTACGTTGATGTGGTCTGGTTGAACACCCTACTGTTGGAATAAGTAAATCCAAGAAAGTTCACAACACAAGTAACCTTCACATTAAGAATGCTCTGAAAAACGAGTCAGGCTGATGCAGGTTTGAGCAAGAAGTGCAAACTGACAGACAGTGTTATAGGCTTTGGTTCTGCATTACTAATAGAAGGCACAAGATTCCTCAGAAGTTAAAGAAAAGGAGTTCAATCTCCCGTGGCATCCCAGTTACATCTGTTATCCTGAACATTCAGCTACATTGGATGTAGGTAAGTGTTTTCATAAATGCCTCTGAAAAGGGGATGGGTGAAGTAAATGTGGCGAGAACTGACACCCAGCACTGTCTAATTGAGACCCAAGAGACATGGTATGTCAACGTCAGTATAGGAATAACTTCTTATCTCAGCATAGTACATTTTATTGAATAAATGAAAAATCATCAGGGAGAAAGAAGAATGGGGGGTAAAAGCAGGAAAGGAGGAAGAGAAGCAACCCACTATACTTCAAACACGAGTGCAGAGGTATGCCTCGCACCCAGGCCCTGAAATCTTACATTACGACTGTGGATGCACCAGTCCTGTAGGGCTGCATTTCTGCCAGGTGCAGCAAGCAAAGCCCTGGCCCTAGATTCTTGTCTATCTAGTGTGTGTCTTTCTTCCATTCCCCTAGCTCCTGTTTGGAAAGGTCCACTGGCCTCCTGGCTGACTGGCAGGCTTTCCTTCACCAGATGTGCAATAAATGCAGCTTTGTTTTTACCTTGGTTTGGCAGTATTTGTTTCTTAATGCTTGGCCCTTTTCAATAGATTAAAAACCTGGAGAAATAACAGATAGGCAAACCCCACGCCCATTGAAAATGAGATTCAGAAAATTGAAGTTGTTTCTCCAAATTACATACAACTGGACAATTTTATTGTGTTTGTTTGTATGCTTTCTTTTTGTTTGAAATCAGGGCTCATATAGCCCAGGTTGGCCTCAAATTTTCTCCATAGCCAAGGTTGCACACTTGACTTTCCTGCCCTTATCTCTCTAGAGCTAGGATTGTAGGTGTGTACCATCATGGCTCTTCACATGGTGCTGGGACTGAATTCACAGCTTTGTGCATGCTCTAAGCTCTCTACCAACTGAGTTACATCCCACATTCATATTAATTTTAAAATACATTTTAAAGGCTATTATATATAGGGCTTTGGAAACCCCTTGTACATTCTGTGGACACAGGCACAACCTATTTGAAATCATTATTGCCTTCTGAGAAATCTAGGTTTTCTGGTCATAATTCTAGAAATACTTGTATTCACAGAGCTCAAAATTTACACTTTGCCTCCTAAGAGCTCCAGATATTTCCTTAGATGTGTTTTTGAAACCACAGCATTCTTTAAACTCCTATAGAAGGTGTGAGCCATGACTCACACTAACATGAACTCAGTCAGATGGGGTCATGTGATCTGAGCAGTTCATGGGTACCAAAGAAAGCATGTGTCTGAGTCTGCTGCCTCGCAGAGCTGTTTAGGAGGGAGAGAACATCCTATGAACCACCAACCCCAGAGAGTGAGCACCAGAGACTCACAGGAGACCCTGTGCACTGAAGGAGCATCTCACCCAAACTGAACCAGCAGGAGGTCTGTATCTTTCTGCCTGAGAGTTGAGAACAGCTTTCTCATTTGTAAATGGAATTAAAATGTGATGCTCTTTAGAGCAGGAGGCTGTGTTAGTTTTATTTGAAATTCCCGCTAAACTTGGCTAGCCTGATAGTCGGCACTGAAAATATTCTGCTGGTGTATTCGGTTCATTTATTTCTAATTAAATTTTTATTAAGATTATAAAACTCGTGTGAAGATTAAGAGCAGATAGTTCAAATTACATATATGATGTAAATGGTCGCCCACTCAGATCATTTGGATAACTTCTGAGTGAAGAGCAAAAAATAGCTGTGACTTCAGACTTTGTTCAAACTTCAGTCTTCCCACTAGCTGCCACTTAGCTCTAAGGCACAAGCTTCTTTCTGGGCTGCTAGAGTATTCATAATCGAGCCCCATAAATAAACGATGTCTCATCAGTCCATCATGGGGAACGATAACGATAAGTGGACAGCCAGTTACCGATATAATCTCAAATGAGGAAAACAGTGACATGACCAACATAAGTCATGAAATGACTACCCCTCCCACGGATTAAAAAGAAAACTCGGTGCATAGTAAGATGTCCACAGTGGTTCCAAGTCCTACAGGGAGGCAACTCTGCACATAGGGCAATGGCACTCCATGTCTGATGTGGCTGCTGGTGGTGTGTAGCTGTTTCCTCCTACTGAAGCGTTCCATCCTGGAAGGTGGTTCATTAATGCTCAGAGAGCAAATGAAACTTACAAGAATCAGGAAGGAAACAACTCACAAGTTTCGGGAAGTCCCCTAAACTTCCTAAAGCCCCTCCCCAAGGTTATGTGAACAGAAACAACAGCTGTGAGCACACACTTAGCACCCACCTGAGCTGCCTGCTGCCTACGAGTCATGCAGAGAGCTCCATGGATGCATGCAGCCTTTCTGTGATAGACTGTGCTGGGGGGTTCACACTTTGGTGATGCTGCTGCTGCCTCAACCACACCCCCATAAGTAACCCCTCACCTGCACCCATGTAAGTAACCATAACGGTGTCACTAAAACTAGATTTAGGATAATAGTTTCTTTCATCTGTCATTGAGGCCCTGTCTGAGGTAAATAAATGATTGTTCATGTCCCACAGGAAAAGTCACATAGTAGGCGGGTAGACACAGGCCATGCTACAGAGAACTACCAAGAGCCCATAATGGAGTAACGAAGAAAGTTAATATCCACTTGTAAGGGACTATGACGTAGCATACTGTCAGACTCTGGGTTCTATCCCAGGCAATCACAAAAAATTCCCACATTCTAAACTCAAGATATAACTCACCTTTCAATAATCCATTGTGCTTACAACACAAGCATAGATTTGCAAAGGGGCAGTAACCCACCCAAGGCTGTTTCAGAGGAGCAGGGTTAGGGTGAGCTCTGGAGCCATGCTGAATGAAGCAGGTGGTAGGGTGAGCTCCGGAGCCATGCATTCAGCATGGTTTTCCTATAGAATTGGTTCGACATTTTAGGCAAGTATTTATGTATGCATGTTCTCATGCAGGGTAGGGGAATGTCAGGGTACTTTTACCTTCAACATGTAAAGTGTATGTCTTCTGTTCCAGGGTAGAGGCTTTATAGTTGATATCCCATTTGTGTGTTTTTTTTTAAATGTAGTACTACATATATCCTGGAGTGGTAGACTTGTTAATCTTATTATTAACAACTTTGTTGGGTTACTTCTAGAAACTTCTCAAAATCAAAACCTTTGCCTGGAGATTTCTTTCCAGAAAAATAAATCCAGAAGAAAACTCACATACCCTTTCTTCCTCAATGTCACTCAAAAGCAGGCAGTCTGAAAAACAAAAAATCAGATATTTCAAAACTTGAGCTGGTTATACATACAAGAATCTACAAAAGCTTGGGAAAAACAATCAAAGCAACTAAAAAGAGTTCTCTAAAATATTTTTCTTACAAATTAAAAAGTAATTAATTTTCCATCAGATTTTTTTAAACTAGCAGAAGTAATCTTCAACAGTGTGAATATCTTTATTCATCAGAATCAATGTCTCTGGTCACTTGTAAGGACAAACATATATATAACTTCTCAAGTCTTAGCACAAAATCTTAGTGTAGACTCTGGGTCCTGGGTGCCCTGAGATCCCTGCCCCACTTAAGTGGCCAGTACCATCACTGGCAAGGATGTGGGTATTTAGCCTCTGAATATAACTTTCTGGTTCCCCCAGAGTTTTTATGGGATCCCTGGGATTTATTGCTACATTTCTTTTCTGTGTAAAAGTTTCTGGGCAGTCATCTTCTTTGAATATCTGCAGAGAGAAATGACCTGAGAAGCAAGCCATTCTTCAGTGATAAGGCTGTGAGCAAGAGTTTCTGTGTCTACAGAGAGGAATGGCCCGAGAAGCAAGTCATTCTTTGGTGATGGGTCATGAGCAAGAGTTTCTGTAATTTAGGAGAGGAAAGTGGAATAGAGAAAATAAAGTTTGGGATCAGGAGATCTTGCATAAGCTATGTCTTACACCAATCTACTTTATTAAGAAGTACAGCATTGGGGCTGGAGAGATGGCTCACAACCATCTGTAATGGGATCCAATGCCCTCTTCTGGTGTGTTTGAAGACAGCAATGATGACAGTGTATGCACATATATAAAATAAATAAATCTTAAAAAAAAAAAGAAGTACAGCATCTCACATACAGTTCTAAGAAAGAAGAAATGGGACCATGTCAGAAAGAAAAGGCTGTCACACAATGAGACAAAGTCAGTGGGAGGCTAAATCACATAGCATTACACGAAGGGAACATGGGATACCACAATGATGCCAGAAATTGAGCACACAGTAGCCTTGGGACTAAGAGTGATAGCCTCTTAAGGTAGGGAAAGTTGGTCACTTCAGGTCCTGGTCCCAGCCATTACTAGCTCTGACAAGCTCTTCCCCAGCTTTACAGAAGGAACTATGGCCCCTTCAGGACTGCAGGGAAAGCCTCTGTCAACAGAATCCTCCACAGAAAGAGACACACAAAGTGCACTCTGTACACAGCCGCCAGAGTGAGACTGCTAGCACAAACATCTTGAGATGGTAACCCTCTGTCAGGGTCCTCCAGGATACTTCTCACTGCATTCCACACTTTGACAGGAGAGAGCCCTTGGTACTCTACAGAGCTAGCCTGTGTGTCTCCCTCCTCTCTGCTTGTCAGTCACGCCTCTCCAGCCTACTGGCCTATCCCTCAGACAGGGACATGATCCTTCCTTCCCATCTCCAGATCTTTGAGCTTGCTCTTCCTTCTGCTTCACACTGATGCCTCTGCACATTGAGAGTTTGATGGGATATCACGGTCTCATAGAGTGTTTCCTTGACCACCCTTGTCCTCCCTTTCACATGCATCTTTCCCTTAGTTCTCACACGTCCTGGAAACTATTCCATTTATGTCTCTGCTCATCTGCATGTTACCTGTTCCCCCAAACATGACAGCAAACTGCTTGAGTGCAGTAAGTCTATTTCCAGAAGTTTCAAGAGCACCACAAATAGGAAAGATGGTCCATGAATTCTCCATGGTTCGTTTCCAAATATCTTTGATGCCTTTATAAAGTTTTACAGATTGAATTCTTATTAGTCAACTTGGAAAATGTAAGACTATGAGAAGAAAAGCAAAGGTTTCCTCTGTTTCCATATCCTAGGATAAATACTATTAACATCTATTTTCTTCATACATTTTTTTCTATATAACAATAAAGTCTTCATGCATAATTGGTATTGTTTCCCACTATATATATTTTGACTGAAGTTACTACAGACTCAAGGACTCCCACCAATAAAAGCTCTCAACCTAAGGAGTAAAGAAAATATTTGCAAACTCTACATCTTTTAAAAGATCAGAGCTTAAAACAGGGAGGAGTAACTTGTAACTCAAAAGCAACCAAGCCCCACAGCCCAGTGAAATGGACAATGTTCTGATGACTTTTCTTCAATGACGAAAGACAAACAGCAAACGCAAAGATATTCAAAGCTACTAGTCATCAGAAAAAACACGACTAAACCTACCATGAGGCCTCTATTATAATGTTGTGATGTTTAGCAATAGAGATGTCAACCTGATACAGCCTAGACACACCTAGTAATGAGGAATTATCTTGGGTTGGTTGACCCCTGGGCATGCCTCTGAGAGCTTATTTTCCATTGGGCTAATGGAACTGAGAAGGCCCAGCCCGAATGTGAGTAGCATCACTTCATGGACCAGACTCTGGGCCAGGGAAGTGAGAGAACAGGCTGAGCAAGGCAAGCATGCACACATTCATTTCTCTTGCTCTTGAGTGTAGATAGAGCTAGTCGTTTCAAGTTCCTACCTCAACTTCCTTTTAGTGATGGACTGGGGCCTGAAACATGACCCAAGTAAACCCTTTCTCTCTTAAATCTGTTCTTTTTCCCCCTGAATGTTCTATCACAGAAATAAAAGTGAGACAGGGAGAAATGCCATTATCAAAACCAGAAAATAAGTGTTGGCAAGGGTGCAAAGAATGTGGAACCCTTGTGAGAGAGTATAGTAGCCACTGGAAAACAGTATAGCGTTTTTTTTTTTTTAATAAATAAATAACAGAAATGCCATATAATTTATAAATCTCACCTTCTGGTGAACATTTTGGAAGAGGGGCAGAATGATTGTAAGAGCCAGAGGAACAAGCAGCTTGTAGTAAGATTGTGTCTCCTAATGTCACAGAAGTTTCGACCATAAAGTCTCACAGACATAGCTGCCTAAACACGAGCTGAGCAAGAACAGACCTGCTGAGACGTGATGCCACAGGCCTCAACCCCACACAAAGAACTACAGGAAACTAAAAAAAGCTGAGAGGGAATGAGATCTTTCTCCCCAGGGCAGAGCACAATAAATGATTATCCAATACCAAATGCTCATCCCTAAAGGATACATAGAAATAACACTATGGCATACATAGAAATAACACGATATAGACCGAGCAGGTTCTATTTATGTAAACATACAAACAAATATATTATAAATAGTGTATATATGCATTTAATAACAATGGAAAGAAGACTATTAATGTAACAGAAAGCAAAGACTGTATGGGACGGCTTGAAGGGAAAAAGGAAGGGAGAGATGACATAGTTTATATTACATTATGATTTAAAAATTATAATCTCAAAATAAAAAAGAGTTGATTTTTAAGATAGGTGATATATGTAAGATGTATACTTATAAATTAGCCAGCCTTAAAATGGGAAATCCAACTACTTGCAGTGATTGGTATGGAACTAGATGTTATTGTGTTAAATAAAATAAGCCAGTCACAGGAAGACAGATAAAACAGGATTGTGCTTAGAAGCAGCATTGGAAGTCAGCAAGCTAATAGAAATCAAGGAGATCAATCAGTGGGAAAGGCTGGGAAACTGCACGGGGCATGGACATGCAAGCAAACAGGGTAAAGATATCTTAAAGACCCTCTATCCAACTCAGTGCTTATGGTTACAGCACTTTACCTAGACTGGACTTCAGACTGCAACTGTACATTTACAAGTGTTTAAAAGATGGAGAGAAGGCTCAGTAAGTAAGGGCCCTTGCTACTCAAGCATGGAGACTGAGCTTGATCCTCAGAATCCATGTAAAGGGAGAAGGAAGGACTAGACTCAATAATGCTGCCTTCTGACCTCCACATGCACTCTACAACACACACACACACAACTGATGATAATGATGACAATGATGATGATGATGACAATGATGATGATGATGATGATGATGATGATGATGATGATGATGATGATGGAATGATAATAAACAAAGATACTGCTTTCAAATTGTGGGAAGGATAGACTATGTTAAAGGGAGAAGTTTAAATCACACCTTTGTCCTTCAACTTTTCAAGAGACTAGAATGAAAGTGAAGGTGGGTTTCGGCCATATTGTCTGAAGACTCCAAGGAGAAGCCTCTGATGTCCCCTTCTTATCTTTGAGAGTTTGTTGATTGTCCTTGGTGTCCCTTGTCCACCCATCTTTACCTATACTCCTATGCCATCCTCTCTGCATCTTGGCATTTCCTCTGTAAAGGTGGCCTTAAGTAAGGCTCACCTTGGCCTAAGATGGTTTAATGATATCTTACAAGACCCTAATTCCAACTAGTCACATTCTGGAGATCACAGTCTCACTTAAATCCATTTTGTGTTTATGCTGAGACCTAAGATGAGTCTAGAACCCAGCTCTGCAGCAGCCCTGTTCACTCAGGCCTACTGCTCTCATTCTCTGGAGGAGGTGTCTCTATTCTGGCTCCACAATTAGGTAGGTCCTTCATCATCTCATCACCCTACTGTGGGGTCTTCCTTCGGCACTGACAGTGATGTCTGAATTTCTGAGGTCCTACCTCATTAGAAGAATAGAAAAATTTGGCTGGAATGTGCCGAGTTGATATCTGTCAAAGTGGTGTCCTTGGGCATCACTGGCATACTTGTATTGTCCCAATTAGCCTTCTCCTGAGAAACAACATGCAGACGGAGTCAAAAGGCATTTTAAAACGCAGCAATGGTAAGCCGTTTGTTTTCAGAGGCATTGGATATTTGGGGTTAGACTTGCCTTTCAGAAAGCTGGATCTTACTGCAAATACAGAGAATAAAGGGTGGAGATAAGATGAGAGAAGAGACTGGTCCTAGAGCTATGTCAGGGTTAGAAGAAATTCTATGAACAGAGGGAAGATTAGAGATGGCAGTTACTAGGGCTTTGAAGGGGACAGTCCTGATGCTAAGGTCCTGTTCCCCAATTGGTTCTTTATCTGTCAGTAAAGAAAGCGGGGGTGGGGGAGGGGTGCAATTTCTTGGTAGAAGGTAAAGGCAGGAATTCTGGGTCCCAGGAAGAGAAGGCAACCACAGGGAAGGAGAGGAGGAGTTTTTGCCATGCTTTGGAGAAAAAACAAGCATGCAGCTCTGTGAGGTCTCCAGAGGAGCTGTGGCCACAGGCAGATGGCCAGGAATGTTTGACAGGGGCTAAGTGGTACTAGCCAGCGAAGCTTAGGGCAGGTGGGAGGAGAAAGACAAAATTATTATTAAGGGTACACTTTTCCAGGTAAGAGATAGTAGCACCCAGCAATTGTGTCCTAAGGCAAGTTGAAAAGGAACAAACCATGTGTGTATATGTTTTGACCAAAGATTCAAGGGAAGCCAAGTGGGGGCTGGTAGTTCAGCCAATCTGGAAGCAAAGGCAGGTAGAGTGTAAAACTACTCACAACAGAGCTTCTATTCAGTTTGCTGCTCCACCTTGGGCAGCTTGCCTTCATACAAAGGAAATGAACCAGTGAACTGGAGTAGACAAGTACAGACCCCTAGAAAAGCAGTATCTGTCTGAAAAGGATGGAGTAGAGTATCGTTGTGGGGATATGACAACACACAGCTTTGATGCTAACACTTTAGCTAAGCATCATTCAAAATATCAAATCTCTAGGTGACTCACAACAGTAGGACGCCATTCTCCAAAGCAGGCTTTTAAGATCCCGCACATCTCTATGGAATGAACCCTTGACTAAGGAAGGAAAAATACTTTGCTTAGCAATATCAAAATATTTACAAAAAAAGTTTCAGATCCTGAGTAAAAACTGATGCTACACAAGATACTGATGTTGTGATACACACATCAACCCACAGTAGCTATGACTGCACACAAGACCTGTGCAAGATCAAGCTATATGAAGTACCATATGAGCCGGGTGTGATGCCCATGCCTTTAGTTCCAACACTTGGGAGGTAGAATCTGGTAGATCGCTGTGAGTTCAAGGCCAGTCTGGTCTACATAGAGAGTTCCATATTAGCCAGAATTGTACAGTGAGACCCTCTATGGAAACAAAGCAACAACAATAAAACAGACAAAGAAAATAATATTCCAGCATGGAAGAGGGAGAGGTAAGCCTGAAGTCCTGCCCCCCTGCTGAGGAGCTTTGGCAATGAAGAGGATGGAGTTGGAGGGTGGGGTCAGCACCCTTCCTGCCCCCCTGCTGAGGAGCTTTGGCAATGAAGAGGATGGAGTTGGAGGGTGGGGTCAGCACCCTTCAGGGATGCCAGCCTTGAGAGGCTGGTGCACTCTATAGATGGCTCTACACCCGTGCACAATTGGATTCTGTGGGTTTAAAAAAAATATGGAATTGGGAAGGAAAGGTGAGAGAGAATTAGAAGGGGTAAATGAGGTAATTGATTGAAACACATTATATGTATATATTAAATTCTCAAACAACAAAAATTAGTCAAACAAATCAAAGAGTCCATACAAGAAAGTCAAGATTTATTTTAATGGTTGAGAGTTATTTTTTTGATCATGTCACTTTTAGTATTGAAAATTATATAATCCAGATTCAAGGCTTTTATTGCAAATATACACACACTCTCACACTCACTCACATATGCACATGCACAAACTCTCACACTCACTGACATACACACATACACACACTCTCACACTCACTCACATACACACATACACACACTCTCACACTTACACACACTCACACACATACACACACTCACACACACATGCACACTCACACACTCACAAAGATGGACACATACTTATACAACACACACTCATATATACACTCACACACACACACATATACTCACACACATACATACACACACTCACATACATATACACATATACATACACACATACCCACATACACACACATACACATATTCATACACTCACATATATACACACACTTACACACACATGCATACATACTCAGACACAGACACACTCACACACACATACACAAACACACACATACTTTCAAGTCATTTTACTTTAGCATTCTAATAAGAAGGGGATGCTGACCGAGTATCTGTGTAAGTCCTCAGGCACAACAAATAGAACATGCTCCCTTTTGTTATCATTGTATGCCCGTGGAAATGTGATTCAATTGACAAACCTCTAACCTTCCTTCATGTGCTGCTGTGCTGTTTATCATCTGGACATTGCTGATTAAAAGTTTATTGACTATAGATACTCTCTGTTATACATTACTGTTTTTAAAAGAGCACGGCCAACTCATTAGTTAGAAACCAGCAAAGCATGCAAGTGCTTTGTTCAGCTGACAGGAAGACAGAACCAGTGGGAAGTCACTGCTGCGAAGCGTTATCATCCAAGGATAGTCCCCGAGCTGACAATTTTTGACATTTCCCATGTTCTTTTGGAAAATATTTATATGAGAATCAGACCTTTTGACACACTTTACAGCCTTGGATTGCTCTCTGTGTGAGTTTTCAAACTCTGGAAACTGAACTGCAAGTGAAATGAGCCAAGTGTCTATGAATAATCACAGCCCAGATCTAACGACCTGCCCTCTCTCCATCCCTACTCTACCTACCTCTACTACCAAGGCTATGCTTTGTGCAAGAAACCTTATATGACCCATATTTCCAAAGCCATGAGGGGAAAAAATCCAAGGCAAAAAAAAAAAAAAAAAAACCCAAGGCTATGACTAATACCTATAAAACACACTACCAGAAATAGGTTTTCTCTGGCTGGAGAGCCTGGCTGTATCCCCTCTCTTTTCAAGGAAGATGGGGCACTCACATCCCTCCCCTTCCTTAGCATTCTTTGGAGTCTGCCACTCAGACTTGCTACTATAATCCTGCAGCTGCCATTGAACCGCCCAAGTGATAACATCCACGGTGCTGCAGCAACTCCAGACTCTATCCCCAGACTTACCATTGCTGTGACTGACAATCAGCTTAACCATCACATCATCTCTCCTCCCTCGCCTCCTCCTCCTCCTCCCTGTTCTCCTCTCCCCCCACCCCCCGCAGGTTTACTCCCTCACTGAGTGAGGAAGACAATTCCTTGGCATCCTGGATCCAGTGCCTTGCTTCAAACCATAGGCTTGCTTTTTCTGACCATGACCACAAGCGCACCAAGCAGTGCTGAGGGCTGTTAACCATTTATCCTGTTGCTACAGGGTACTGCAAACATGGTTTCAATCTGAGGAACCTACTTTATGGCAGTTACAGATATGAAGAAGAGGTATGGCTTCCTGAAGGCACTGTTTAGACACGACCTCGGACATGATACTCTGTGAAAAGGGGATGCTTCCAAGATGTAGCTTATACCGCCAAATGATGACCATTGTAGGGCATAGAACATATTAGTCCAGGAAGCCAAGGTGGAAAGGCTCTCTTGCTGTCACTCTCAAGGAATCAGTTCGCCTGTGCTTCCATACCCTACATTTTCAGGCTCTCCATCTGGAAGTTCTCTTTCCCAGAAAGAGGATGCTTCTATCTCCAGATGTGCTGCCATGAAGCCTTCTTAAGTCATTTTGCCAAGAGACCATCAGAAAAGAAATGGGTCCAAGATTAGCTAATCTTAAATATAAAGGGTGCTCTTGTACATTGAGGGGAGGAAAGAATATGGCTGATGCCCAGATCACCCACTGGGCATCTCTTGCTATGTTCAGTACACTTTGGATGGAAAATGGAGAATGGAGGCACACCTTGGGAAAGGTCTGGTTACCAAGGGCTCACAGAACTTTCAGGAATGAAGAACTAGATGTTCTTGCCAGCTAAGCCTCAGGAACCATCAGAGGGATAAGCTAAGGGTACGGCAAATCTACAGTGAGGAGCAGATGGAAAAGGTAAGGATCAGACGTTTTTCCAGAAGGCTACTTTTGAAACAGGTGCTAATGGTTTGTTTGTCTAGGAGATTGCCAAGATCATTTCCTGGGCTCCCTGGATTCCCTGGGTTCCCTGGGCTCCCTGGATTCCCTGGGTTCCCTGGGCTCCCTGGATTCCCTGGGTTCCCTGGATTCCCTGGGTTCCCTGGGTTCTCTGGGCTCCCTGGGCTCCCTGGATTCCCTGAGTTCTCTGGATTCCCTGGGTTCTCTGGGCTCCCTGGATTCCCTGGGTTCTCTGGGCTCCCTGGGTTCCCTGGGCTCCCTGGATTCCCTGGGCTCCCTGGATTCCCTGGGTTCCCTGGGCTCCCTGGATTCCCTGGGTTCTCTGGGCTCCCTGGGTTCTCTGGGTTCCCTGGATTCCCTGGGTTCTCTGGGCTCCCTGGATTCCCTGGGTTCTCTGGGCTCCCTGGGTTCCCTGGGCTCCCTGGATTCCCTGGGCTCCCTGGATTCCCTGGGTTCTCTAGGCTCCCTGGATTGCCTGGGCTCCCTGGATTCCCTGGGCTCCCTGGATTCCCTGGGTTCTCTGGGCTCCCTGGATTCCCTGGGTTCCCTGGATTCCCTGGATTCCCTGGGTTCTCTGGGCTCCCTGGGTTCTCTGGGTTCCCTGGATTCCCTGGGTTCCCTGGGGTCCCTGGATTCCCTGGTGTGATGGTTTGTATTTGCTTGAGCCAGGTAGTGGCATAGGAGGTGTGGCCTTATTGGAGTAGATGAGTCACTGTGAACATGGGCTTAAGACCTTCACCCTAGCTGCCTGGAAGCTAGTATTCTCTTAGCAACCTTCAGATGAAGATGTAGAATTCTCAGCTCCTCCTGCACCATGCCTGCCTGGATGCTGCCATGTTCCCACTTTGTTGATAATGGACTGAACCTCTGCATCTGTAAGCCAGCTGAATCAAATGATGTCCTTATAAGAGTTGCCTTGGTTATAGTGTCTGTTCACAGCAGTAAATCCTGACTAAGACACCTGGGTTCTTTGGATTCCCTGGGCTCCCTGCTATGGACAAAGAATGAATGTCTGAGGAAGTCAGGATATTGAGCTACAGAGAAAGAGATGGGATGGGAATGGCCCCAAGGCTGAGGGTGACTGAGTGGACTCTGTCTTAGGTGTTCATGGGGCATCTGAGTCCTCCCCTTGCCCTCAATGACCCTGTTTAGATATGCACCCCCATGGCTGTTTGCAGGCTTTCCTCACAAGGTCTTCTCAGACCAAGAGCTACCATCTCAGGGAGCTCACATTCACTTCGTTTGTCCCCTATCTCCCTGCAGCTCACCCTCATTGGAAATGGGAACTTGCTCTTGACCTCAAGATAATAGATGCCCAGTTCCCAACAACCTAATCTTGAAGCCTTGAATTTGACTTTGGGAGAAAATGAAGTAGGGACTTTCTCAGTTCCTTCTTGTTGTGCCTCAGAGATGAGGGCAGAACAGCTCATCCCTCTGGTGGCTACTCTCTTAGTGGCCATCTTTCCTTTCCGTGAAGGACAGGATGACAGGGCAAAATGGACTGTCTGCTTAGGGACAAGGTGAACTGGGTGCTCAACAGAAATGCTCATGGCTTTGCATTAGAATTACTCTCATCACCCGTCTCACCTTCCAAATCAATGATCCACAAGCCTAGTTTCCAGAGGGCATTGTGCATCCTCCACCCTTTAACCACAGCATGGCTTCCATCTCAAGGTTTTCCTTCCTTAAACACAGCATCCCCTCTAGACTCATATGGCAACTAGAAGCTTGTACATTAAGTGCTGAAATATATTTATTCTATAGTTCTTTCTGATTTTCAGATTTCTTTACCCCTCTTTCAGCTATCAGCTCCTCCAAGGGAGAAAGTTGTGTTCTGGAGACAGCAGAACACTGTCCAGTGGACCCTACTAGGTCTTAACCTCCCTCATTACATAGAGCACAACATCAAGTGCAGCTGGTCATTCTGAGCACACTGAGAGCCCAGAGCTTTTTTCCTCTTAATCGCTCCACTG
>NW_022196910.1:53540430-53567930 GCF_008632895.1 Mastomys coucha
AAGCAACCTGGGAAGTCTTTACAGTTCAGAAAATGAAGAAGCACTCGAAGTCAAAAGAACATCAGAGGGCTCTAGTTCACAAATCTACTCACAAAGTATCAAGTCAAGTGTAAAATGAGGGAATTTTGAATCATTGGGTAGAAATAAAGATATGTTGATCAGTAATAATCAATACCAATCAAAACCTTTAAATAAATGGTCTGTCTATCTTTCCTTGTTCTTAAGTTTACAAAGATATTTTCACATCCTTTCTCCTAAAAGCACTAGAATTAAGAATTTATGTTTTGAGCTATAGTCTACCTCAAATTCTTTTATAATATGTAGTAAGAATCAAGGAGACTTTCCCCATATGTTTATCTAGGTTTTATAGTACATTTATTAGGGAAAATATCTTCTCTTCTCTCCCTTAAACTACTTTAGAGTTTGTTGAAAACCTCAATTACATCAGCATATATTTGACATGTCATACTTAAATTATATATGACAAAATACACATTATATATCTAGTACCTTTCAATTTGTCTGCATTTTCTTATACGCTCTCTGTATGTAAATACTCAGTGTCTTAACTGATGGAGATAAATGAAAAGTCCTAAAGTCAGATAGGTTATTTTAAAGTCATTGCCTTCGTCACCAGGACTTTTCAGCTATCTGGCATCCTATGCTTTGTCCCCTAAATCTGTGATGAGTTGGGCTAACTTTCCAATGAGCCTCAGGAGGATATGATGTGTATTCTGGAGGACAGTCTCATGTGTGGATGTCAGTACTGCTTTCTTCTTATAAGGTTGACCCAACCCACCCCTGAGCCCTTTCTAGCTCCTGGTTTCACTCCATCCTCTATAATGGTTGCCAGCAGGAAAGTTTATTAGGCCATCCTGGGAGCCTTTCCATTTCCACATGGTTTTTCCACCATAAATTTCAGGTCTCTGGTCATGGCTGTCTTGACTCCAATCTGCTGCCTCCAGTTGGAATGGTGGAGATCCATTCTCTGTGATCCCACAGCTTTTCAAATTCTCCCCACCAGTCACAAGGACACCACTGCATTCCCAGCTGATGAGCTAGTTCCTGTCTGTGACTACATTACACACATTATTTAGCACTAACAGGAGTGAAGGCTAAAGAGCAGGAAAAGCCTACAAACTCCCCGATGAACGATGGAAGACCTGGGCTAGGAGAGGTGATGAGGACTCCCAGCTGGACACAGCCAACTCTACAGAGACTGTCGAAAGGCCCATTAAAGGAAAATTACTTCCTTCTGGTCAAGAAAATGAAATCTCAGGCCTGGGTCAAATGTACCATCCCAATTGGACAGGTCAATAACCACCGAAGGGACCAAGAGCCCCCTAAAGAGGTAGGCAGACTTACCTACGGTAAGACATGTGAAAGAGATAGGAGGGATTTTCCCCTTTAATGAGATGATGTTCCTATCCTTCCCAGAACCCCTGCCCTGCTGCTATCTCTTACATATTGGCTGCTTTTCCAAATTATTCCAGCAAGTTTCAGTTTCCCTCTCCCTCTCCTTTTCCACCTCCCCTTCCCCAGTTCCTCTTCCTCACCCCAGGTCTAAGCATGCTTTCCCTAATATATTGGCCTTCACTATTTCCTCTTAAGGACCCCACTCCCCACAGTGTGGTTACTATCCACAATATGGCTGACCTCCACACCAGCTTAACCCAAACCAGCTTTTGCCCTCTCTTCTCCAGTCTCTTCCTGTAGGAAGTTTTTGAGATTTATAGCTTGCCTACCATGGGATTTTTCCCTTTTAAACACTAATAAAATTGTCCTTCCACTGGAGTTCCTCCTTAATTTTACTTACCTGATTTTCCTGATAACGTGGAGTATTTCTGGCAGAACTCCTCAAAGTTTCTGGTAAGGATGTCAAAAGTTCTTTGGGTGAGTGAGGCAGAGGTCCTTGGCAGAGGAATGCAAGCATTCCAAACAGTATCTTGTGTTTTAGACAAGGGCTACTGGACAACCCCTGTTGGTATTGGCGGTGTTTATCACTCTATTGACACTCTCCTGTCCTCACTGGGACCATTCATCTCTCAGTTGTTCTCAAGTGAATTCAAACTGTAATTACCCTGCTATCTGCCCTTGACTCACCAGGCAGCATGGACACCCCTGCCCTGTCAAATCTCACTTCCCAATCTCTGATTCCTTTCTCTCTTCTCCTATCAAAACAGTAACTCGTACTTCTGAATGACCCCACAATTCATCTTTTTCAATTTCTACAGAAGGCAACCTCCACACATTTTCTAATGGAGAAGACACGGATCCTCCAGAAAACTAGCTTGTCTATGACATTCTGCAGCTAATTCAATGGGAAGGGCAGAGACTGAGACAAATCCTTATAATCATCTTCAACACCGCAGCTGCAATTTAGTAAGCCATGAAGCACCTCGGTTGTGAGACTTGGGTCAATGGCCCCATTTATCACAGAAAGATAAGATAAACCGTAAACAAACCCAGCCTCCTGCCTCTCCCGACCTTTCATTGAAGGGTGGCAGTTGTCACTTTGGCTAACAGAAAGACATTCAAAGGGTTGAAAATATTGCTTTCTTAGCACTCATTCCTACTGACACAGCTTTGTCTGGGCTATGACACTCTGATGCATTAGCTAGGAAAAGAGCTGCCCTTATCTCTACTGGCCTTCACCTTTACAGGCAGCAAAGGCAACCATTGTTGGCTTCTCATTAAGGGGTGCGGCCTTCGAAGATTAAGTAGTAAACAACTGCTGGGCAGCTGGGCAGTGGTGGCCCACGCCTTTAATTCCAGCACTTGGGAGGCAGAGGCAGGTGGATTTCTGAGTTCGAGACCAGCCTGGTCTACAGAGTGAGTTCCAGGACAGCCAGGGCTACACAGAGAAACCCTGTCTCAAAAAAAAAAAAAAAAAAAAAAAAAAAAGACAAAACAAAAAAAGAACAAACAAACAAACAAAAAAGATAGTGACCAACTAAGTGGATTGATTATAAAGCACATGGATGAGGGGTGAGACACTTGTTTCAAGCTCCCACCTCACTTGGCACACTTCTGGGCACACAGGCAGATTTGGCAATCCTTCGATTGCACAGCATACATTCTTTCAATATTAATATTCTGTACTCCACCTCTGTTTCTCTGGGGGTTGCGAATCTGCACTCATTTTGTCCTGGTTCTGTGTCAATAGCAATATTTTTCCCCAGAGTTTTGTAAATATAGTGGGAAAACCTTAATAACTCTGGTTAATGGGTTATTATCTTGAGCTTTTCTTGTATGTGGTAATCAAAGTGAAGGTGAAAAGGCCTTTTAGCACACTTAAATCCTTGTAGTATTTCCCGTTAAAATGCCAGGTTCTGTTTCAGCACATTTAATGGTAAGGCCTAGCGTTGGTAGAGTATGATGTGGCTCGGGGTGGTGATTAATACCTTAAATATGCTTGACCAGCCAGAATTCACTAAATAATTTCAATGTCTTCTTTGTTTTCCATACTCTGCAAGCTAGAATCATGTATATTACTTGGCGAGGGAAAACCCTCTTAGCCTTATTGCTTGTTAAAAGGGAATCATAAGACATCCCCACCCTTCCTGATTTGTTGTGAGGGTCAAATGAGACAAGGCATAAGGAATGGTTGGTAAACTGCATCGCTATGCACAAATTCGAGCTATTAGTGTGATTTGCATCGTGCATAGGTCAAAGCCTCAGCAGGCAGAGATTCATTCGGCGCCTCTAGCATGAACACTTTAACTATTTATAAACCTGCAGCACGAAATGCGAACTGTTTCTTTTTATGTCACAGATCAATGATAATACTGCCTTGTCACTTATTCCATGTGATGGTTACTACATAACAATAATTAAAAGCTGGTCTGCATAGCACATATCCCCCATTGCCACAGAGTGCCTTATGAGCTGGTCCCAGATCAATTAATCAATGTTTTCCTCAGTTACGGCCTATAGCTGCTAAGTCTGCCAGGCTTCTCAGGAGCATGAGGCCTGTGGTAGAGGGCGCAGCAGTCTTGCAGCCCCAGAGCTATTTGTCTTGAAAGGGAAGGGTGAGAGATGATTGCATGTTTTCTGTAAGTAGAGGGGGCTTCTAACTTAAAAAAGGGTCATGTTGACAGAGTCACAGCAAGTCACGTGACGTCTGTGCACAGGCTTTTTGATGGACAGAGCCCTGGACAGACCCGAGATGAAGAGGGGGGTATGTGTGGTTTTTCACCCATCGTAAGAGAGACGTGAACCCCACCAGAAGATTGTTCTGTTGGTAAGAATGAGAACACGGTCTGGTTTCTGAGCCAACCCCAGAGAACTAATGATACTGCTGCTCCTCTAAGGGAAGACTTGAGGATCTCACCTGAATATTTGGCAGGTGTTCTTTGTTTCAATACATGGGGCCCTATAGCCATTTTCTTTAAGCATAGAAACTTTATTAAGCATAAAATGAAACTTTTAGGGCAGGTAAGGTAACGATTTTTGTTCACCTGACGTTTTCCAACACATTCCATTGGCTACTGAACACCACCCCCATTTGGATTTGGATTTTCTTTTCTCCTTCTATGGTAAATTGAGAAATATGGAGGCCTGGCTGTCGACCAGCCCTTCATGGACCTGGGACTCCTTAGTGACTGGGGCTCTTGAGGGCTCCTCTTTGCTCCTGTGACTTTCTGGAATATAAAAAGCTTAAGACATTGTCCTCTTCTTTATTTAAGATTTATTCCAAGTAAGACCTAGTTCATAATTTAGTGAGTGGTGGATTATGAAGAATGGGCATACATCTATATACTTATATTCATATATATTCATGGGACTCCAAAAGAGCTGCCATCATGAGTCCCCTGCCTGCCTTTCACTTTCCTTTCTCAGTCCAGACTCTCCAACAGGTTATTTAATCCATGTCACAATTTAAAACTGAAACAGATTGTTTCTATCAGTGATTTGTCTATACTCTTCACAATGTATTTCAGTCATATTGCTAGATATGTAGTTGTTCAAGGTTGAGACGTAAGAAGCAACAGTTTTTGGAGTACATCACAAATGATTGCAGTAAGTGGCCAAGAGTGAGAATTAGTTGTGGACACACCCAGCCTACAGCCCATGGGCCACATGCATGTCAGGACAGACATGAATGAAGAAAGCCCAACAGTGTCATGAGGTCAAAAGTTAGACATGCCTCCTAATGTGTAATGAATCCTGGAAAAATTAATTCTTTGTGGGACAGTATTACCATGGGCATACTGTGGAATTAACAATTTTAAACTGTTACATGGTCACACATGTTTTATATGATATTCTCAAGTTCTCCCACTCCTGCAGGTATGGTCCTCGCACAGATATAATCTCATGACCCTATTATGGTCATGAAACTTTGGGAAATTACAAGAATTGGAGTAATGATGCTCTATCTATAAAGATTCAGATGTAAGTTCATATGATCCAAGGGGTGCTACAGGCAGAAGCAGAAGCTGCCAGTGGTATCATTATATCAAGCATTAGTATCAAGCTACTGAAGGAAGGCTGGCTGACTGGAAGAGGAGGAAGGAGGAGGAGGACGAGGACAAGGACGAGGATGAGGAGGACAAGGAGGAAGATGAGGAGGAGGAGGACAAAGAGGAGGAGTGGGGGAGGAAGGGGAGGAGGAAGAAGAGAACAAGGAGGAAGAGAAAGATGAGGAAGAGGAAAATAAGGAGGGAGAGGAAGAGGAGGAAGAAAAGGAGTAGAAGAGGAGGAAGAGAATGAGGAGGAAGAAGAGGAAGAGGATGAGGAGGAATAGAAGAGGAGGAAGAAGAGGAGGAAGAGGAAACGAAAGAGGAAAAGGAAGAGGAGGAGGAAGAGAATGAAGAGGAATAGAAGAGGAGGAAGAGAATGAGGAGGAAGAAGAGGAAGAGGAGGAAGAGAATGAGGAAGAAGAAGAGGAAGAGGAGGAAGAGAATGAGGAGGAAGAAGAGGAAGAGGATGAGGAGGAAGAGGAGGAGGAGGAGGAAAAGAATGAGGAGGAATAGAAGAAGAGGAAGAAGAGGAGGAAGAGGAAAGGAAGAGGAGGAGGAAGAGGAGGAAGAGAATGAAGAGGAATAGACGAGGAGGGAGAGGAAAAGGAAGAGGAGGAGGAAGAGGAAGGAGAAGAGGAAATTATTTTCTATAGGTGTCAAGTCACTAATTTAAGAGAACATGAGGAAGGAGATGTGTGGTGAAGTGAAGGTTGATCTCTCCATGAAAACACAATAGAATTGACAGTTCTGTATTTGTGCCATAAGGAGCTAGGAATGTCCATATGACGTCACACACTATGGTTACATAATGCAAATAGAATCGTGTCCAAGTGCAGATCAAATTGAGGTGTTAATCTACTTTAGAAGTTTCTGAAGTAAATAGGCAAGTGGTATTTATGACACCCCTTGGGAATATGAGATGCTCCTTTCTTAGGCCTAAATGGATGGATGTACAGAAGCAATGAAAAACATTAGAGTGGTTCCTAAAAGCATATACAAAAGACAGGTCAACTATGGCAATCTTATACTTTAATAACTTGTATTTTCCTTTAAGCAGGACAGAAAACTCTCCAATGTATCATTGTACTAAGTAATGTCTTGTGGAAGGAAATGAAGACTTAGCTACTACACATAAAATCCAGAGTGCCTAGTGGAAAGTCAAGGACATCCACTTAGGTCATCATTATACTTGAGAATGGAGCAGGTCATGAAGTGAGCAGGCTTCCATCTGCTTCCTCCACCCCACCCCCACCCCCACCCCCAGCTTCACCATTCTCATTCTCTCTCTCTAGTTCTTGATCTTTCCTCTTGGTTTGTTTCTGTTGGTTTTCTCTCCCTCATCTCTTAGAGCTGAAGGGCTGAGAGTTAGCTGTGCAGCTTCTCCAGAATGAATGGATTCTTATCCAATTCTTGAGTCCTTCGAACTCCAGGGAGCTTAGAGTAAGGGGCTTCAGGCTGCTTCACTGCAGGACATAATGAGAATTCACTTCTTAGACTCACACAGAAGATGTGGAAACCTGAGTAAATGTGAAGGGTTAGGTGTGAGTGTGGGCTCTACAAACCTGCTTCTGGTTGAGGGTCTTTGGCTAGATGCATTAAGGCTACCTTTGAGATGCCTGTTTCATCTTCACTGCATTTGAGAACAAGGTCACCACTTTAGGAAATCAGTAGCTGGGCAGTCTCTAGATCAGTCAGTTGTAGGGTTCCTTTAGAAACCAATATCTTCTGCTGCCCTGATTGGAAATGCAGATTGGAATCTTGTCCATCTTTTCTTTTCTCCACTGCAGACTTTTAGTTGCACCAAAAAGCAAATGATGTTACCCTCTGCTCTCACCCACACTCTGTGTCTTCGTTCATTGGTCTAGGCTTTCATTCTCTCTCTCTCTCTCTCTCTCTCTCTCTCTCTCTCTCTCTCTCTCTCTCCCTCCCTCCTTCCCTCCCTCCCTCCCTCCCTCCCTCCCTCCCTCCTTCTCTCTGTTTGCACAAGGCAGGGTCTCATGACTCTGACTGGTATGGAATTAAATAGCCCAGGTTTGCTCTTTCCTCAGCATCCTGAATGCTAGACTTACAGAGCTGATTTTGGAGTCTCTTCTAAACTTCAAGCACTATTCAGTTACTAAACCCATCCTGATCAGTTAACTATTCTGACTATTTGCCTGAGTGTCACATTTTTGCCCAAAGTATCTATAGAATGCAATTTTTGCCAACCTGCAAAAAAGCCTCTATATCTTTTTCTGGACTCTATGCCAAGACAACCCAAACTGTTGCACAAAATGTCAACTCACAAAGAAAAAAAACCAAAGACCAATAGTCATGGTGAGCTTCAGATGAAGAACAAAAGCCCAGAGTCATAGAACACTGGTTTCTAGAATCGCATTGATCCTGATTCTTGATCTCAAAAGCTCACTTTTATTTCCTTTGGTTGTATATTAGGTGTAAGGCAAAAGTAAAGTGTTGATATTTTGTTCATGCCTTTGCTTTCACAAATCCATGTTTAACTTAGTCAGCATCTGTCTCCAAGTAGAATAAAGGCAAATCTATCTCATGATACCACAGATGAAGTTACAAATGAATGGGATATTAACAAACAAGAATGCTGCAATGATTACACTATAGTGAGATTCTGTTTATCTCTCCAAATGTTTGCTTTATAACCCAGCTCATTGGGAAAAGGGCACAGAGGCCATTTCGGTGTGTTTGGCTACATAGACTTCATTTTTATTTGGGCAAAAATGAAAATACTCAAGACCCCAAATGACAGACAAATGGACAATGTAATTCTCAAACCGGTCCTGCTGTGCTGGTGCAGTGTTCACAGGCACTGCGGGGAGGGACTAAAGTGTCAGGAACTGCAAGAGATCTGAAAATATTGCCCAGATGCTAAGGTACCAAGTTTGCTCAGCACAGTTCTGATGCTCATATGCTAAGGTACCAAGTTAGCTTGCCACAGTTGCATTGTCTATATGCTAAGGTAGCAAGTTGGTTTGCCAGAGTTCCATTATCTATATGCTAAGGTAGCAAGTTAGCTTGCCACAGTTCTATTATCTATATGTTAAGGTAACAAGTAGGCTTACCACAGTTGCATTGTCTATATGCTAAGGTAGCAAGTTAGCTTGCCACAGTTGCATTGTCTATATGCTAAGGTAGCAAGTTGGCTTGTCACAGTTCTGTCAACTCTGGCAGAAGACCTGAGATCTCTGAGTCAAGGACAAAGAGCTTTCTGACTCACAGTGTAACCGGTAGTGTAAGCTTCAGGTTTACATTGACTGAGACCATTCTTCCCTTCTTGATGAATGAGAAGCGAGGGCTTGGAGTACTGGGAGACTACTGGCACCCACCAGAGATAATATATCCCTTCTAAAGACATGGGTCCTCCAGCTAGGCCCACTTCCCACAGTAGTGCTGAAGACCATGCATTCAAAACATGAACCTGTGGTTCTCATAACAGATTCAAGCCATAGCAGACCCTTACTTTGTGGAAGTCTTAAAGTAAATGCTGAGTGTGCGTAGGCCCATATCATACACAGTTAAGAAATCCTTCCTTTACAAATTGCAATTCTTTTATAACGCCTTACAAGCAAATCAACTCTGACTCTGTTCTCTGAAAGACAGACTATCATTACACATATCACAAACCTGCTCCTTGCTCTGTAATGGAATATTATCCCTATCTTTCAAGGCCATTCTCTAAAAACATTTCTAGGTAAGTTAATTCAGACAAAAGGTTGCCAGTGTCTGTACCAACAAGACATGAAGAGATCTCTGTGGACAAACGACCCCCAATATGGAGGGTGTTATGAATCATTTCATTAAAGTTCTGTTCTAGTTTACATATTCATTTCCCCTAATCACCAAGTCCTGCCTATGAAGCTAGGAACATCCAGAAGGAAGAGATGGTCTTTATACCCAGGTGCAACCTGGAACCCAACACCTAGCAAGCAGATAGTTTTCTAATAAATGAGAAATTTGTTGGAGCCACACAGCAAAATTAACTTTATGATCTGTGTACAGATGCAAAACACGTCTCATGAGGGAGAGATTAACTTTAACGTTCACGTATCATTATATCCACAAATAAGTGGATGCTTAATAGATAGGAGAGCCCATGGGTGCTAAAAGCTCTAGATGAAAATTTTCACTAAAATTTGCTTAAAAGGTATTTTATGGTTACATCTTAGAATAAGGAGGTTTGCTAGGCGAAGTGGCTAATTAGTATGCCGTGAAAGTCTCTGAAATAGTTCATTGGCCTAAGTCTCCTTTCAGTATTTATAGGATCCTCTTAACAGTAGGTAGTTAAATTGAGTAACTTTATATAGCTTGGGGAAACTACTCAAGGTGATTACTTTGGAAAAGAAGTCAGAACCCTTTCACCATCCAGCCTCAGATTTGACACTTATCTCCCAGCCAGGCCTGAACACCTCTGATTTGGTTTCTTCTCATAGTGACCGTATTAAGGACAAATGAATGGAGTCGGTCATATATTTGTTTATATATCCTTACTACGTACATACAAGAACAAAAGTAGCTTGACCGGTCCTCATAGAGTGTTTGAGGACAATAAAATGAGCTAAGTTATAGGAGACGCTGAAGCAGAAATTGAAAATTACTTCACATCACTGGTCCAAGGGAAAAAGCCTAGGTTAATGAGCACTATTGATGGATGTCTGAGACTATCGATCATTGTAGTTCTTAAGATGGCCCTGAATACAAGACAGGAGTAAAGAATACCAACATCACCACGGTTTTGTAATGTGTTTAACAGGTTGGCATGAAATACCAGTGAATCGCTTGAGCTGGCAATGGGCAAGACCCATTTGAGAATGCTGCACTGTTGATCTGTAGTCAAGGTCCCCACCTAGGTCTGCCTGTGTGAGCTTTGTATTGTTACACAGCTGTCTGTAGTAATCCTCACATCATGGATCTGTAAGATAGCTTTTAGATATTAAATGATTAACCTCCCTGAGAGATGTTCCTATAGGACAATGTAAATGGTGGCCGCACTCATATCCAGTTTAATCTGGCTGTTAGGATAAGAAAGAATCTGATAACTCCCTTCGAATGCAACAGTGACCGTGAGAGTCTGAGCATTAGCTCCCATGCTCGAGCTCCCTTCTCCTCAGGTTGTATAAGGAACCCGCTTCCAAAGCTGCAACAGGATTAACCTATTTTTCACTAACTTGAGCAAATCTGTGCTTCCAACAGGTAAGCCACCAAGTCAAGCACAGATGCTTCTGGGGGGCTTCTTTCTGCTTGTGACTTTCTGTTTCATTGTTTCTCACTTACATAGAATCCTTGGGACAAAGGGATGGGGAGAGGCCAAAATTTTATAACACTAAATGCAAACATTTGTTTTATTTTTATTATATAAGTTGAAAATTTAATGTGTATCTGTAAAATTACTTCACATCACTGGTCCAAGTGAATCATTTCATTAAAGCCTGTTCCAGTTTACATATTCATTTCCCTAATCACCAAGTCCTGCCTATGAAGCTAGGAACATCCAGAAGGAAGAGATGGTCTTTATACCTAGGTGCAACCTGGAACCCAACACCTAGCAAGCAGATAGTTTTCTAATAAATGAGAAATTTGTTGGAACCACACAGTAAAATTAATTTTATGATATGTGTACAGATGCAAAACACGCCTCATGAGGGAGAGATTAACTTTAATGTTCACGTATCATTATATCCACAAATAAGTGGATGCTTAATAGATAGGAGAGCCCTGGGGGAAAACAGTATTTGGTGGGTTGGAAATGAGTAATTTGAACCATCTTTAGAAAATTCCCCACTTTTTGGCATTTCAGAGCCTGTACATTTTTCTTAGGTGCTTAACAAAGTACTTAGCACAGAGTGGGATTAACAAATACTTAGCCCAAGGTGTGTGGCTAAATAACATTGAACAGAAGGAAGAACAGAGACATATAGGAAATAACTCCAGGAAGAAGGAAAGGAGGGAGAAAAAGGAAGGGAAACAAAAAAGAAAGTAGGGAGGAAGAGAGGGAGGGAGGAAGAGAGGGAGGGAGGAAAGAAGGAAGGAAAAGGAGCCTGAGATGGTAAAAGAAAACTTATATCATACAAAACAATAAAAAATTCCAACTTGAATGTACTGATCTTGACACTTAAAAGGCTAATACGAAGTACCCGGATACACACAGATATGCTCAGTGGAGGCAGTCTCATGTTAATCCAGATATTCAGATGTGGTCCTTCCGAGTCAGTCAGTTTCCATATCTCCATCTACGGATGCAAGGAGCATTTCTTGTACCTTCCTCATCCTGAACTTCAACCAATTCCTTCTCCTCACCCTTTTTTTCACGCCCTCATTTTCTACCTCTCACCCTTCCCCAACTGGGTACCCCTACCCTATGCTGAAAGCTCCATCCATTCCTAAGACTCACCTTATACTGAGGGGTTTTGTTAGAGTTAGAATGTCCATCGGGTCCATAGTTTAGAAGTGGCTTTTGCTGTCTGGTGCTCTGTGCTTCCATCGCTAATATCAAACAAGGAGAACCATCTTGGGCTTGCACTGTGGTTTGAATGGAGCCCTGGCATCGTTGGCTAGCGTCCTCTTGGGTAGGAGGAGTTATGAGCTCCTGCTGATTTTATCAGGTCTTTGACTCATAGGGCTCACAGAGCTATCACCCACTTTGGTAGATGTGAGCAACTGAGAGTAGTCTTTGTTTGTTGTGTTTTTATTATTGTAGAAATCTCTTAACATAGCATTTCCTCTTAGGAGCTCTTTCTTTCTCCACATAAATGTGCCTTTATCTAAAGCCTTGGAGAAAACAAAAGCATTGGCTTTACTGTGGATGATCTCTAAGATGTCCCCTCCCCTTCTTCTCCCCCTCCCCCCATCTCTCAACCCTTCTCTCTTCTCAGCCCATTTGTCCACCCTGTAATTGTACCTGGTCCGCCATCCTTTCCAGATTCCCCAGCCTTCCTTTTACCACTCACCGTGGCGGCTGGCACCAGCCCTCTGCTCCACTGTGCTAATCTCCCCTGTCCTTCATCTTCCCAGAATCTTTGATTTGCTGATCTTCCAATTCTGACAGGCAAAGGCCCAGTACCATCAGCCGTCCCTTTCCTACCCAGACTCCAAGATTTATTTTACTTAAACTCTTCTTATGCCTTTGTGGACTGTTAGTTAGACTGTTGTCTTTTCTTTCCCCAGTTTCTTTGTCTTTAAACTTCCATTTTATCTCCAGTGTACCTCTTACTTAGTCCATAAATTGCTTTGACTGTCTATTTTCTGCTGGATCTTGCTCATAAATTTTTTGTACAAGCTATATCAACAGTGAAGTCTCAGGGATCATTTTAGATATATCTGTGCACAGGGTAGAGGTTACAGGAGGGTGGTAGGGAGTAGGGGGGACTCTTGCATCTACAGTAGGTATTACGACCCAAGGCAACATAGTCATAGAGACATGTGGGAGACACTGTGCAGTCGATCTTCTCGCCACAGAAAGAATGGGAAACTGGAGGTGCAAAGCACAAGAGAGGGATTTTGCATCAAATGACAGAAAAACCCAGAGAGTTTCAGAGTTCTTGTCACCCTATGCTATCATGTAACCCTGATCTAGTGTCAAACAGGAAAACAAATAATAATAATAATAATAATAATAATAATAATAATAATAATAATAATAATAAAACAATAGCCTCAGACTATTGTCTACTTGAAAGTTGTAAGTTACCTAGATGGTTCATGGTTTGGTTGTTGTGTAAATTCTAATCATCCTGCCTTTTGAGCAGAGTAGATTTTTTTTTTAATAGCAGGAAGGAAAACAGCAGAGTAAAGGAAAACACAAGAAGGATGGATGATCAATCAGAAGCCTAGTCACGAGCTTTTGGGGACATCTTTCCTGGGTAGGGCAGGTTTGTGATTGGCTCAGTTTACAGATTTACCTTGTTTCCCTAAGTAGGCTAGGCAGCTAAGCTAATGGCTTTTGCTATTCAAGAGTGGGATTTAGCACAGATTCCCCACCCCCTTCCCTCCACATAACTCCAACGCTGAAATTCAAAATAAAGAAGGAAAAAATAAAACAGAAACCAGCTCCACCAGAAGGACGATTTGGGGTGCATGAAGGAGCAGTTTGTACTTCTGCTGAGTTCAGAAAAGACTCATTTAGAGGGCGGCTATGAAATCAGGTAGCGAGCCAGTAACTTAGTGAAATTGCTGGCTGGAGGGCAGAGCATACTCCGGGTGGCGCTTGCCCTTGACGCTGCGCATGTGCAGTCTGGGCCACGGCCAGCGACTTGTACAGTGCTTCACTGCCACCTACAGGAGTTGTGGCCGCCGCCGAGCCTGTGTCCTGGGTCAGGCCCGGCACCCTCTAACAACTTGCTGTGTGTGGTTTCTTACTGGAAGACTGTAGTTAATTTTTCATCAAGAGTAATTACTGTGTGAAAAGTCCAGGTCACTGTTTAATTAACTCCAACGATAAATGAACTGGATAACCTTAAGGGCTTCGTTTCCTTGCTGCAGGAAATTTGCTTTTAACTCCCCCCACCAAGGTTCCTTTTAAAAAATGAATTAATAAATGCCTAAATCATTAAATCATGCACTATACTGTTCTTTGCTTTCCATGCACAATTATACAAAAGAGAACGCTGTCTGGGAACAGAAAGTTTTCCTCAATGTTAGTTTCTAAAACTGTTTCCAAAGAGTTAATTTTCTTCGAAACACACACAGAGCTGCATAAGTAGAATCCCCTTAATTGGAGCACACTTGCATACGTCGTGGTTGAAATACAATTAGAGGTCACAGGAAAGGTTATTACAAGGTATTTTGCATAGAGCTGATTCCCAAGTGATTTCTTTATTTACCAGGTAATGTCCCCCAAGCAGGATGATCTTACAAACGTATTCTCCGTGTATTTTCACACCATTTCTCCATTATAGATGTAGCAGGATACGTAGGGTCAAAGATATCCAGTGAGCCCCAAGAAGTTCAGTATTGAGCCATTTGGTAACCCCCGTGCTGTTTTGGTGGCTCTGTTTCAGCCCTGATGGCAAACCTGCACACGGGGTTTAATAGATCAGACACAACAGTATATGAAACCATTTCTCATCCTCTCCTTTTCTTTCTCTCTGCACAAACAAATCCTTCAAAGACAGTGATTCTGGAACATTTCAAAGGATTCAGAGGGCACAGAAAAGTCGAGCTTTCTTTCCTGGGCTTTCCAGTTCATCAACCGCAGCAGTAATGCTGACTTATTGAAAATCACATGAAAATCGGAGAGATCATTAGAGCTGGTTTCTACTCGGAGCAACAGCCTGAAATTCCCATTGACTTTACACAAATTAGAGAAAAATTCAGATTTGGTATTATCTCATTCTTGAAAGCCTTGCTCATACACAAGGGGTGAGAGGCCATGGTGGTGCTCTGTGGATTTGTTGCTGGTGTTTTCTACGAGGATTTTTCACCCACCCCTTTGTTTCATCTTTCTTATTTCTTAATTTATTTTCCCTTCTTCTACTGTGTGCTTCCATGAAAGGAACTCTAAATCCTCTTTAGGATGAAGTGCAAATAAAAATAAATAGGTATATAAATTTCGCTCTTGTGTTTTATGGTCCTTCTTTATACTTTTTATTCTTAATCTCTCTCTGGAATCCTACAGGTTTATCTAGAGAGACTAAACCAAGCCCATCAATATGAGTGACTGGCACTCTGCGCTCCAAGGTACAGCCTTGCTTGGGAGAATCTTCACACCTGTCACTGGTGTAGCATGGCCTCTACACAGGAAACTTCAGCAAGGCCTCCAGAGCAGTTTCTTCCAGTGCACTACTTCCCCCAGATATTCTAGCCAGTTAATGCAGAAATCCATCAAGCAAAACTTGATTTGCTCTGTCAAGGTTCTAGAGGCCAGAAGTCAAAATAGAAACTAATACTGTGCCATAATGAGAAAAATCTACAGTAAAGTGTCCTTCCTCACTCTTCAGGCTTCTGCCAGCAACCCTGGACTGTCCTAATTCCCAAACTGCCATCCATATCAGCCCAATCTATCTCTACCTCTATCTCTACCTCTCTCTCTCTCTCTCTCTCTCTCTCTCTCTCTCTCTCTCTCTCTCTCTCTCTCTCTCTTTCTCGTCTCCCAAGTCCAAATTTCCATCTTCATCATTGGATTAGGGCCCAACATGGCACACTGTGACCTCATCTTAAAAGTGGGCACATCTACACAGATTGCAAAGGTCACATTTGAGGTTCCACATAGGCATGGATTTCAGGATAGAACCCACTTCAGACACCTGTTGTGATGGGCACATGGGACTCACAGTGCCATCTAGAGGGCATGGGTTTAATGACAGTTTTTACTAAAATGGGCTGGAGGAGAGATGATTGAAAGAGTGTTCTGTTCTTGCAGGGTCTTCATTTCTGTGCCTAGTCTCCACATTGGGTAACTCAAACTCCTAAAACTACAGGTTCAGGGGATCGTAGGGCATTCTTCTGATTGGTACATGTGCACACACAAAGCATACACATACTAGAACATACACGCAAACACATAAACAGAATACTTTTTTTTTTTTTTTGCAAACAAAGTATGCCTTCATTTCTTAATTCAAATTGTCCCTTTTTGGTTTGTTTGTATTTGTTTTAATGTATCTCATTTTAGTGAATACTTTCTGATATATTTTGGACATTCCCCTCCTTTTTTTTTTGTTGTTGTTGTTTGTAAATCAGGATAATATGCATACAAACAACTGAGCAGACTCCTGACCAAAGATGAGGATCTTCACCAGCCAGCTGACATGTGTGAAGCAACAGTGGTGGGTTCCTCATTCAGCACACAGCAGTGTCTGTGCTTTCTCTATGAGCCATTTCAGAGTACACAGATAACATGTGTGTGCTGGTATGTTATTAACGTATCTAGGTTACACACAGATATTTACAGAGGATGTCTGTAAATACAACCTCTCTCCCACATCCTTGTTTTCTGAACTGGGAGCACATGTGTCAAGAAAGAACTGGAACAATGTTTTGTAAGAGCAAAATTTGGAAGCAAGGGTTTGCCTTTCCCATCTGTACAGCAGTGTAAGAGTTGCTTAAAGTGAATCAAAGTTCTTGTAGTCGGTGCCTGTATCAGGAAGGAACAGGATAACACAGACATTTAGAACCAGTAGAATACCGGTTTAGACTATTCAGTTTAGAATAGTCTTTTTTTTGGCTGGAGAGATGGCTCAGTGGTTAAGAGCACTGCCTGCTCTTCTGAAGGTCCTGAGTTCAAATCCCAGCAACCACATGGTGGTTCACAACCCTCTGTAATGAGATCTGCTGCCCTCTTAAGGTGTGTGTCTGAAGACAGCTAGGGTGTACACATATACATAAAATAAATAATTCGAGAGGAAAAAAAAAAAGAGGAATGGTCTTTCTTTGCTGGAGAGATGTCCCTAGCCAGGAGTAAAGCTCCTTCAGTTGGAAAGTACAGTCTTGTAAATAAAACACACTGAGCCTATCCCTTGGCATCAGCTAATGAGAGCAGAGCTACATTGGAATTCTTGCCCTGAAGTAATGCAAACATCTGCCTCCAGGCCTAGCATCTGGCTGGGTTCCATGAGCACTGGTTGTTCCGGGCATACAGAGTCTGCTTGATGGTGAAGTGAGTCAGGATGCTGGTGAGTAAATAGTTCTAAGTTTCTTATAAAGATGTAACTAGATGCTAGATCCCCAAAACTAGCAGTCATTGTGAATATGTTCTCATTCCATAATTCACCTAATTTTTAATTTAAAGCTTTACCTTATTTGTCTAAAAAGAGAAAAGCAAGCTTAAATTTACACATGCTGCATACAGCACCAAAGCTGAGCAAGGCCTCTGGCTTTCACTCAACAGCTGAAAGTCCCAGCCTCCTTTGTGGCAGCAGAGCTGCTTTAGGAGAGCAACAAGGCACAGCTGGAGGCTGGAGGGTGGGGTGGGGCCGTGCACTCTCCTCTGCTGGAGGCTGGAGGGTGGGGTGGGGCCATGCACTCTCCTCTGCTGGAGGGTGGGATGGGGCCGCGCACTCTCCTCTGCTGTAGGTGTGACAGTCATGGAGGGTATGGAGTGACCCTATCACAAATGACACAAAGAAACACTAAGTAGAAAGAATGTCCCAACTGCGGAGAGAGAACTGTCTTCCAGCACACCCTTCTTTCAAAGTCCGTACACTATGGTCCACTCCCTGAATGAAACAAGAGTGTAAACTAAGATGCATTTCCAGGTCTTACTGTTAGAATCTGTGAGCTTTCTACCACTTACTCCTGGCCCTAGAAGGGGCAGGAACTGCTCCTGAGCTACTGGCAGACTTCAGTGCCTTGGGGCCAGGGAGGCATGAACACATGAATGATGGATTCCTAAAGAGATTTTCCCCTGGGTTTTGTTTTGTTTATCATAATAAGAACTATTTCTGGAAGCTGTAGCCAAGAGAACCCCCATGAAAGAAATATTAAAGACTAATTCCTGTTCCCCATCCCGCTAAACACTAACAGTAAGCATGCCTTTGAGAGTTAAGACTGGGGGTGGGGGAAGCCACACCTGCACAGCTCCTTTCTGTGACAGGGGGATGTGCTCTGCTGCTTTATAACCAGGAAAACACCACAGAACACGTGAAGGAAATAATGTAAATAACCACACAGATGGGGTAGTGAGCATAGAATCTTCTGGAAAATAGAATGTGTGGGCTTTGCTTCTGGGCATGTCTACAAACACTAGAACTGCTCATTGCAAAATTAAAAAAATGCATTTCTGCAATGGGTCTTTATAAATGTATATGCAAATCTGTGATAGATGGGAACTGAAGGCAGAGGCATAGGTTCCATCCAAAGCTCAAATGTTTTCATAAGGAAAACAAATGTTCTGTTGTTTAAAGTCTTTGCATCTTATAGGTAAAGGATGGCCTGAGATGATACCAAAGGTTCATGAAAGAGAGAGAAAGGAAAGACACGAGAGACAGCCTTAGAGAGTCTGTGGGTAGATGATGGATGGATTGACAGCTCCAGTCTATTATTAGACTCTTGATGGCCATAGCCTTGGCTCTACAAACCTTATACAACAGTCCACATAGAGTAGGACTTTAATGGGTGTTTGTTAAATGAATAAATGAGGTATAACAAGTTAGGCTTAATTGTTCAATAGCGGGCACCAAGGAATTAGGTCTGTGGTTCTTAGAGTCATTTGAAGAACGTTCTAAAAATGTGTTGACCTAGCACAAACCAATTACATCTTCCATTTCTAGGGTTAGGGTGCAGGTATAACTCTTTTCAAAAGATTTCAAGTGATTCTGAATGTAGACCACAGTGAGAAATACTAAATTGAGTGGTATGACTGGGTCCCTTCTGAGACCAAGCACTTCCTGCCCCTCCTAGTGCTACTGGTAAGTGGTAGGGAGCTCGGATTCTTTATGAAGGAGTTAGAACTGGAAAGGATTCTTACTTTACTCCTGTTCCATGCAAGGAGAGGAGCACAGTGTTTCGACTTTAGGAGGAGGGTGTTGGATGATGGTCCCCTCTCTGCAGTTACCACCTTCTTTCTACTTAGCATCCATGTGGTCTCTAAAATAAACTCTAATGAGACATCAGAATCAAATAACTAAAAATTCCTTGATGTAGTCTGATCCACTGCATAAACTTCGTGGGTTTCAGAGACATAGAAATCACAGGCTTTATCCAAAAGAACTGATTAAAAGTTTCAAGATCCCAACAGCAGAGAGCCGGGTTTGTGTGTAGTGTCCTTTTAAGCCAAGAGCCTTTCATGGTGCCTATTCCACACCTACAGCCATCGCCCTGTCTTTAGTACTCACTGCTAGGCAATAGCTCCCTTATAATCTCTGTTGGCCACTGAACCATAGCTGCTTGTCCTTGAGCTGTCTGGGGATTGGCTTGTAAATGTTCTCTTGCTCTGTGAGAAGATGCTGGTGGTCCTGCAGCCTTGTTTTATATCTAAAGTAGGAATTTCTACTAATTGCCTTAAAGACAATAGAAAACAAACTAATCACCCAGGATTAGGACGGAGTGACTCAGATTTCCCCATGTCCCTTCTCTCTCCTCGGTACAGAGATGGCGCTGCCCATCTGTTACCTGTGGCTTTAGCAACTGACTGATCTTGCAACATGCCTTTACTCTTCTCATGGTCCACTATCGCTGTCCTGAGCTAATTTTAGGGCTACTTTCAACACATTCTTGTCTCTAAAACATCATAGCCAAAGCCACAGTTCATTAATAACAATATTAAAAACCTGTATTTTTGTGGAAACTGTAGACAGAAACTGTAGAAGAGGTGGGTCCACACTGTCAACTCAGTCAGCCTGTAGGCAACAGAAATGCCAATAAATTCATCATTAAGCATCTCCATCCTTCCTTCAAAATGTATCTTCCCCCAAAAGCTATGTAATCTCACATGGCTTCCCTCCCTAAATCATTCTCCCAAAAACTTGTTCCCAAATTTTCTCCATTGTCCTAAAATACTGATCTCTCTCCTTGATTTAAAAATAGAGTCTAGCAAAATAAATGTGCTCTAACCAATTGAACCCTGGCCATCTGCTGGGCTCCCAATTTGTCTTGTGAGCTCCTCAGCACTACCCCCAACCACTTCTTAAAATAGTTTCTTGCCACCTAGAAAGACAGTGAAGTTTTGGACAACTGTTGCCATGAGAACACTACTTAGGTGAAATGCCTAGTTGAGGATGGGTGTTAATTCCTTCTTTCTTCTCACCCTGCCCAGCTTCTGTCTGAATACAGGGAGTGGGAAGGGTTCACTCCATGACAATGTGAAACCATTCTGTTCTCAGCTGCTCTATTGATTACAAAGTTCTGCTTCCTGTTGGCTCAGAATGGAATTGCCTACTTCTAGCTGAGGTTCAGCGCCCCCTGCAGGGCACATCAGGACAAGCACCATTCTTTTTCCAAGATGGCAGCTTCATCTTTCATGGTGTCTCCCCAGATCATTCTGAGTTCTTTCCATGACAGAGTTTACAAATTCTGGTACATGCTGGCTGCCTTCTGCCGAATAGTCTCCAAATCCTCCTTATACCAAACTTAATGCAATCTCCATGGGTGTTTTTTGATGTTGGGTAGGCTGTCGACAATCCTGTTTTCTATTATCAGAAAAGTACTAAATACTATGTATACTATTTCCCCTATAATTCTCACACACTATGGCCACAATTTTTGTAGTTAGTGGCACTGCAACAAAACCAGCACTAGTTTTTTTCCTTCTTTTACAATTGCACAGATAAACGATCCATTCTTAATATAGCTCTTAATCGCCTCAATATACAATTTGTTTTTCCTTATTAAATTTAGAACGTCCACCTGTCAGTTGAAGGAAACACTCTGGTTTTCATTCAGTACATCTGAAAACTCAGCTTCCTTGAGGCCATTATTATGCCCCCCAAAGGGCCATTTGAATGGAAGTATTGTAGTACTAATTTAGTCATAGCACAGTCTTCTAATAACCAACCAAAGGATGGATGATATATATATATCATATATATATAGTGTAGATATTGTACCCAAGGGAATGAGGTATGGTACCACATGATGTGATGGTTCACCCTAACACTTAGACAGTACAGTGTGATATTTCACCCTATCACTTAGACGACATAGCAAGACATTTCTCCCCATCACTTGGATGGTATGGCTTGACATTTCACCCCATCACTTAGAATGATATACTACTTAAAACCTATTACCCACTCCTTGAATTCTCCATTTCTGGATACTATTTAATTCTTAGTTACTAAGATGGCAGATACAGGAATAACACTGTATTTTTAACCCAAGAATCTTTATATTTCCTGAATTCTTTGGACAGCCCTCTTAAGCATCCTTCTAGAATAGCATAAAAGTAGAAGACAGAAGATGAGAAGGTGTTCATGTAGGCTGGTGGGGTAGAAGCTCCCACCATGTTACCTAGAGGAAGAAAGAGTCATAACAACACACAAACAACACACAACAACCCAGAATAACAACCACACACAACAATAACAATACACAACAATAACACACAAAAGAATAGACCTTGCTCCAGAGAAAGAAAGAGAAGAACATCTTTGGAAATCCATTGATATACTAAAGCAATACCTGAATAGTACAGAGAAAACAAAACAAAAGATGACACACTGATTAGAAGCAAACACAGTTTCAGCCATTGAGTTCCCTGATTCAGGCAGAGGGAACAATAAAAATTGGGGAGGAATTAATGCAAAAGTTAATTCTTTGAAAAGTTTATAAGTTTGACAAACTCCTAACCAAACCAATGAAAAGAGAGAAGGCCTTAATATCAGAGATGAGACAGGGGAGCTTAGTAGAGATCCCAGTGAAATCCAGAGAACCATCAGGCAATACTTTGAAAACCTACATTCCAAAAAATTGGGAGATCGATAACACTGGATAAATTTCTGTGCACCTATGACCCCATCAATACTAAGTCAAGAAGGATAAACAACTAAGCAGATTCATGACATCACCGAGCCTGATGCAATAATAACAAATCTCTCAACAAAGAAAAGCCAAGGGTCATGTGGATTTATTGCTGACTTCTACTAAACATACAAAGAAATGTCAATGTCAGAGGTCTCCAAACTCCTCCATAAAACAGAACAGAAAGACCACTAGCAGGTTCATTCCATGAAGAATGGGTTACCCTGACACCCAAACCAGAGAAGGACACAACAGTAGACGAAAATTATCAAAATATTTCCCCAGTGAACACAGGTGCAGAGATTCTCGGTGATGTTCTTGCTAGCTGAATTCACCCTGAGTGCATTGGTTCCATTCCAGAGAATATGCTTATTCAACTTACATAATTATCAATGGCACACAAATAGACTACAGGGTGGAAATCAGTCAGTCAATCCAGTCAATGTATAAAGGCCTTTGATATTCAACAGCCCATTAGGATAAAAATCCCCAAAGAAAATAGGAATAGAAGAAATGTATAATAAAGGTTATACTTGAGCATAATAAAGGTGATATATTTCAAACCAACAGCCAATAGTGTCCTAAACTGGAGAAAATGAAAGCATTACTCTAAAAGCCAGGGGCTGAGACAAGGACACCCACTCTCTCTACTTCGAGTCTTAGATACAGCAATGACATAAAAGGAGGATACCAATAAAATTTGAAGAACCCAAGACATCTCCATTTGAAGATGATGTGATTCTATAAAAGACCCTAAGAAAAATCCACCACAAAACTCTTAGATCTGATAAATATTTGTTCTGCAAGTTGATAAGATCAAAATCCAGCATACAAAAGTCCTTAGCTTTTCTATATACCAATAACAACTTGTCAAGAAAGAAATCACAAAAACAACTCTGATTCACAATAACTTTGTAAAATAAATGAATGGATGAATAAAATACCCAGGAATAAACCAATGACAAGCCTCTAAAGACACTGAAGAAAGAAATTAAAGAAGACACTGTAAAATGGAAAGATTTCCTATGCCCATGAATTTGCAGAATTAATATTCTGAAAAAGGCTATACTGGTGTCTCAGTTGGTGCTCTGCTACTGTGAAAGACACCATGACCAGGGCAACTCTTAGGAAGGCATTTCCTTGGGGATGGCTTACACAGGTTCAGAGGTTCAGTCCATTGTCAGCATGGTAAGAAGCATGGCCCCACACACAGGAATTGTTGCTAGAGAAGGAGCTGAAGGTCTCCATCCAGATCCCCAGGCAAGGAGAAGGAAGAGACACTGGGCCTGGCTTGGACTTTTGAAATACCAAAGCCCTTCTGCAGTGATACACATGCTCCAACGAGGCCACACCTACTAATTAGTGCCCTTCGCTAAGGACCAAGCCTTCAAATCTGTGAGTCTATGGGGTCCATTCATATTTAAACCTCCGCAATTACCAAACTCAATCTACAGATTTAATGCAAGTCCTGTCTAGATACCAAAAACTTTCTTCACAGAACCACTAAGAAAAACAATTCAAAATACACAGAGAAGCAAAAAAGACCCTGAATGGCCAAAGCAACCTGTCTTAGTGGGGGGGGGTGGGGAGGGGAAGGGTCTAGTGCTGCTACGGAGCACAGACCAAAAGCAAGCTGGGGAAGAAAGGGCTCATGTGGCTTACACTTCCAGATCATAGTCCCTCATTGGAGGAAGTCAGGACTGAAACTCAAGCAGGGCAGGACTCTGAAGGCAGGAGATAAAGGCCATGGAAGGGTGCTGTTTACTGGCTTGCTCCCCATGGCTTGCTCAGCCTACTCTCTTATAGAATCCAGGACCACAGGTCAGGAATGGTACCACTCACAATAGGCTTGACTCTCCTCAACTGATCACTAATTGATAAAATGCCTTACAGCTGGATCGCATGGAGGTATTTTCTCAACTGAGGCTCCTTCCTCTCTGATGACCTCTCAAACTGACACAAAACCAGCTCGCACAACTGACCCATAGTACAGTTGACACACAAACACATCACTATTAAGCCACAACCCTTCCTTTCTTATTCATCCCCAAGCTCTCACATTTAAAAAATAAATAACTCTAAAAGTCCCCCAGTCATTACAAATTTAAGCACATTAAAATTTCAATTTCTTTAAAAAGCCAATCTCTTAAAATCCAAAACCTCTTCTAAAAGTCTTTGAGGTCATGTAAAACATTAAGTTAAATTCAACACTTTCTCAGCTTCAAGAAGGAAAAACCAGGGCACAGTCACAATCTGAACAGAGCAAAGCCAAACTTCAACAATATAAATATCTCAATGTCCAATGTCAAGGATTCACTTACAACCCTCTGGGCTCCTCCAAAGGGCTTAGATCACTTCTCCAGCTCTGAGGCACAAAGTTTGTCTTCTAGGTTACGGCTGGCCCCACTCCATTGCCGCTGCTGTTCTTGATGGTCATCCCATGGTACTGGCATCCCCAAAATTGCTGGGGTCCTTTGCAGCAACTGGGTACATTTTTACCAATAGCCTTTCATAGGCACTTCCTGCTGCCATGCCTCAGCTTCTCTGCATGACCCCTTCAGTCCTGGACCATCACCTCCCCCTGAGGCTGCACCATCACCAATGGCCTCTCCTGGGGTCTCACAGTGCCAAGCAGCAGCTGTTCTCCTTGACCCCTTCATGCCCTAAAACTTGTACCACCTGGGCGACTCTTACACATTACTAAGTTCTTCTGCCAGGACGAGCTACAACCTCAGCCAGCTCTGGAACTCAGCCTCTCTGTGCTCTCAGGAAACACTTCCCAGAAAATTTCTTCTCAGTGATGCTGGTCTCTTCGTAACCACTGCTAATTTCTTAGCTCCATAACCAGCATCTATTGTCCCAGTAACACAAAGGTTTCTCTTCAGTGGTTCTGGTCTCATGTTAATCATAGCTAATTGTTCAGCCCCAGCTGACCAGAACCACAGAATCTTAAATCAAAGTAGCAACAGCCTTGAGTTTTTAATCTTCCCTCTGAAATTTCACATGCCAGCACTTCATGTTTGGTACTCTTCAACGTTCTTTCCTTCCAAGCTCCCACAGAACATAGCAATGTGGTCACAACACTCAATGACTCTTCTATTTCAAAGTTCCAAACTTCTTCCACAGTCCTCTCAAAAAACATGGTCAGGTCTGTCACAACAATACCCCACTACACTGGAACCAACTTGTCTCACAATTAAAAGCTAGATGAGGAGAAAGGTTTATTTGGCTTCCAGATTACAGTCCTTCACTGGAAGAAATCAGGACAGGAACTCAAACAGGTCAAGAACCTGGTAGCAGGAGGTGATAGACCACAGAGAGTGCTGCTTACTGAATTACTCCCCATGGCTTGCTCATACTTTTTTTTTTTTAATAGAATCCAGAACCACTAGCCCAGGGATGACACCACCCACAATAGGCTGGGCCTTCCCCCATCAATCACTGATTAAGAAATGCCTTACATCTGGAGACATTTCCTCTACTGAGGCACCTTCCTCTCTGATGACTCTAGCTTGTGTCAAGTTGACACACATAACCAGCCAGCACACAATCCTAAGCAGATAGGGCAGAATGGAAGCCTTGGCAGTTATATTACACCTCAAATTATACTACAAATCCATAGCAATAACAAATCCATAGCAATAACAACAACAGACAGCTCAGTGGTGGCACAGCACACACATGTAAACCAATGGAATACAAGGCTCAGAAATAGGCTCACATAGTCACAGTCACTTAATTTCTGACAAAACTGTCAAAACATACATTGAAGGAAAAGCAGCCCCTTAGACAAGGGTACCTAAGAAAACTGGAAGCCATGATTGGAAGGATGGAACTTCGGTCCTGTAAACACACACACACACACACACACACAAAACAAAACTCATTTTAAAGAGACCTAAGTGCTTAGTAGACTGTGGAACTGCTAGACGAAAACAGCTAAAACACATCAAGATCTAGGCACAGGCTAGGAACTTCTGAAAAGAGGTTAGGCAATTTGTGAAGATCCCAAACTTGACAAATAAAATTTATGAAATTTATATAGTTCTGTATCGCAAAGGGAACAATAGTGAAAAGACAGAAGACCAAATGGAAAGTTATGAAGTATACACAAGAATGGGAAATAACCTTACCAAGTATATAGCAGATGAGGAAGTAGTATTCATAATACATAAATAACTGCAACAATTAAACACCTAAAAAAATCAAATCATCCAATCAACAAATGGGCTGATACTTTGAAGAGACAGTTCTCAAAAGAAAAAAATAAATAAAATAAATAAAGGCCAAATATCTCTTGAAGTGTTTCAATGTCCTTAGCCACCATGGGAAATTCAAACCACTTAAAGAGTCTCACCCTAGTCAGAATGTCTATCCTGAAGAAAAGAAGCAATCATAAATAGTGCCAAGGACGAGGGAAAGAGAACCCCTGACACACTGCTGGAAGGAACTGGAACTAGTGCGGCTGCTGTTGGGGCTAGTACAGCCGTCTCTCAGACAGCTACAATTAGAACCGCCCTGTGACTCAGAAACAGCATTCTTAAGACAATGTGCCTGAGCGATACTAGGGCGCGATGCTCAGTGCTGCGCTCTTCATGAGAGCCAGGAAGTACAGTCAGCCTGGATGTTCATCATCCGATAAACAGGTTAAAAAAAGATGTGCAAAAATGTAAACTTTATTTTAAATAAAAACCATCACACACCAAAATTAACCAGACATGAAGTCTATACAACTCAATGAGGTTAGAACTGACACGGGAAATGGAAGCTTTACAGCAGAGTTTTCTGCAGCCATAAAAATGATCTGCCGGTTTCAGAGAAATGGATAGAAGCAGAAATCATGACTAAGGGAAACAAGCCTTACTCAGAGACAATACCACACTTTTTTCCCATATATACTGAGCCTGGATTTAAAAGTGTGTGTGTGAGCTTGTGTGCGTGCATGTGTGTATGTGTGAAAGAGAGAGAGGGAGAGAGGGAGAGGGAGAGAGAGAGAGAGAGAGAGAGAGAGAGAGAGAGAGAGAGAGAGAGATTAGATGAGAAAGACAGAGACAGACAGACAGACCGACAGTCAGAAACACAGAGAGAGAGAGACAGAGAGACAAAGACAGAGATAAAACTTCGAAGAGAATTTGGAGAAGGGAAAAGAGACCTTGAGGCCCAGTAGCAGAACATGTGTCACTTGACAGCAAAAAGTGGGACAAAAAGGGAACTTGACAGGGGGAGGGGCAATGAGGGAGGGCACTGGGCAAAGGGAATGAATTGGAGAAGTCTGGCACACACATAGAGAAGAATGTCATAATAAAAACCTTTACTTGCTATGTGTTTGAATATGCTTGGCCCAGGGAGTGGCATCATTAGGAGGTGTGGTATGTCATGGTGGGGTAGGCTCTTAAGCATGTGGAAGCCAGGTTCTTCCTGTTTGCCTTCAGATGAAGATGTAGAACTCTCAGCTCCTCCTGCACCATGCCTGCCTGGATGCTGCCCTGCTCCCACCTTGATGATAATGAACTGAACCTCTGAACCTGTAAACCAGCCCCAATTAAATGTTATCCTTGTAAGAGTTGCCTTGGTCATTGTATCTGTTCACAGTAGTAAAACCCAAACTAAGATAGTATGCTAGCTTAATAAATT
>NW_022196910.1:53572930-53579023 GCF_008632895.1 Mastomys coucha
TGAACAAATGCAGGGCTGATTAGCAGGTGGAATTCCTTTGTCTCCATGCATTGGAATGTAATGCTGTGTGCAAACAGAGAGAATAAAGTTGAATGCAGGTGAGTAGACTCCAGCTAATTGTAAATGATTATTTTCTCTCACCAGAAAAATATGTGGCATATAACAACGTTGTGATTAACCACCGACTGCACATGTGACCGTGGCTAAGTAAGGTTATATCGTCTAGTGACATCATAGATGTCACTAAAAAATATGTGACTATATGTTTTCTTTATTTCCCCTCGAGGGAAGATTGTATGAATTCCATAATTTTCATCCCAGAATGGGATCCTTGCAATTGGGAATGGCTTGACAAATTACCCCTTTGAGGTACTGATAGAAAACAGTCAATTCTTATTACTCATTCTTGTTTCTATAAAATCACCAAAAACTAGCAAATACTGAACTATCACTCTTAGGGGAGATGTAGGATTAGGATCCTGTAAATGTTTGCTTGTATGTTTGTTTGTTTGTTTGTTGTTTGTTTTTTATCAACCTTGGTTTACATGTCTCTGTTTAAAGACAACTTATTCAATACATATTGCCAACTCATTAGTATTGGACTCACAGTCTATAGCCCTAAACATTCATGTCCAAATAAAATTTCCCTAGCATACATATTTTCCCTGTGAGATGCATCATACACTGCTTTCTTGCAGTTAAGATCAATAAATGGCATATCCACACTGCATTTGGGATTAAATACGTTAAACAGAAAGATCACTAACAAAGCACAGATATGAAAACCCAAGAATCGAGTGAACCAGGCCAAGTGGCTCCTGTTTGTGGTGTGAGAGCTCAAGCGAGACAACAGACTGATCTCTTGTTTGCTGAAGTAAGACAACATAACACCACCTTGTCTGACCTCACTTGAGGACAACACATCAGGTGACTCAAACTGTTGACTGCTCTGCACCTGTCCTCAACAATCTCAAAAGCACAGAAACATGTTGAGGTCATACATAAAGTTCAGCAAGGAGTAATTCATAATATGGATTTTGCAAAGGTGAGGACAGCTTGTATACATGCTTGTATACATACTCACGAATAATGGAACACCATCTCCATCATGTGCAGATGGATATCTGAGGTACTGTTAGAAATTATTCAGTTCTTAATAACTCATCTGAGAACTATCAATAGAGGATTTTCCTATCCAATGAGTATTTACTCAGCAAGTAATGGAAATGCAAGATTTCCTCAAAAGGAAGGAGAGGGTAGAAGACAGGTCTCTCTTTGGATTCTCTCCTACACTGTTCTGTGGATGTCTCCCATGTTGTGGTTTTGCTATCCCTGTGTGTTTATGAGTTCAGTTTCATTCTTGCCTCCACCTTCCACTGATGGAAGCACTAAGTCTGTCCCTCCCTAGTGCCAATCAGAGGATTTGACAGTAGACACTCAATAAATATCTAATGAAGGAAAGGACTCAGCCTTACACCAAATCTACCTGTCTCCCCATGTGTTATAGTATCACTTACATTTCTGGATTTCTTAACAAAGGTATAACCAATGATTTCTGAGAATTCACTTGGCTCCTAAGGTCACTGAGCATCAGTGTCGGAGTCAAGGGGATCAGTGGGCCTCCTTCCCAGGCCAGGCTCATAAAAAGTGCCTGTATGAGTGCTGTGCACCAACACCAACTATCTGGTCAATGGGAAGCAACTTCCCTTCATATTTACATCCTAGAGATTCTTCAAGGCGGAAAAGAAACTCTTGCAAGAAACCAAAGACCTCTACCCTGCACCCAGACCTAGGATTCTCTAACAACTACTTTATGGCTTTGTTCTGAGCTCCTAATCTGTAGGTGCTTTCTTTTTCCATGTAGTAGTTTTATGGATTTCTTTCTTTCTTCCTCTTCCTCCTCCTCCTCCTCCTTTTTTGTATACTGTGGCTAGCCTAGAGCCAACCAAGCATTTTATCATGCTCTTAAGAAAGGGAAGGATACTTGACTAGGAGTCTAAGCTAAGTATTCTGTCTCTCTGTCTCTTTGTGTCTATCTCTCTGTCTCTCTATATCTTTGTCTCTATGTGTCTCTCTGTCTCTCTTTCACTGGAGTGTAAGACTTCATGAAGCTGGCCCTTTGCCCTAATCTGTATTCCCCAAAGCTATAATGTCCCACAGTTCAAGGTACCTGTTAAACACTTGTAGAACTAACAAACAGAAATACAAATATAAGCATAGTAACCAAAAATAAAATCCAAAGATGAGAAACAAGTTAAACCAGAAAAAAAACAATAAAGATAAACAATAAAACTTTGATAAAGTCTGAGATGAACTTGACCCTAATTGTAATGTTAGAATTTTATAAATGAAGATTTTATTATTTCTTTCCATAAGCACAATTAAGAACATCTCTAAATTCCTTACAGATGATAAGCTATGAAAGCAAAGAGCTTGCATTCATCTCTTTGTTTGCTCCCTTTCCATTGCCAAGGTGGCAGAGCTGAGTCACGTGTGAGTTCATTTGTGTGAAGAGAAATCACTTTAGTGCAGTGTCCCTGACAGCTTACTAGATATTGATTCAGTCTTAATTTAGAGAAAAGATAATAGCCCCTAGACAAATTATTGGCATTGCTTGTACCACAATTATATTTCTTGGTGATGTCTTCATGAAATAAACCAGTACTTTTAAAAAAGAGATCTGTTAAAAAAAAAATCACAGCCTGGGGTAGGTAAGAGGGCTCAAGAATTAGAATTTATGGAAAGAAAGTGTCTGTTGTCCCATAGATTTCCTGTTCTCCTTCTCTCTGCACGCAGTCACAGTTTGGAAACTCAATAAAGGTAGAAATAAATTAAAGAGGGGAATGGCAGAAGGAAACTGTGGAGACAAGAGACAGGAGACGAATCCAAGTGAGGATGTGTGCACACGGGAGGGATCTGAGTCGGGAAGATTGGCTTCACATGTGCACCCTGTCCATGACCTACAGTCAAGAGAAACAGAAAGCTTGTATGCGGATCTTATAAGTCAAACTCACAACCATGGGAAAGTTTAATCATCCTGTGTACATGAATCCCTTATATAAATCACAAGTTATTTTTAATTCATTCATAACTATATCAATTATCAATCATGAAAATTTCTAAACAAGAATTTTCACTAACATTAATAAGAACTACATTATGTTTCAGCCAAGACCTAGGGCTATTATTCACTTGTGTAAGTTTATCTGTATTTCTGCCATTAATTTTAGTAATATTGAATAATCACTTAGTGCATATATTAATTTTATATATAACACATATCATATTAAATATTTATTTACTTATATACGCTGAGAAACCAATATAGACAACTCTAGATATAGGACTTCTTTTTTTTCAAAGAATAATGAATTAACCAATGAGCTACCTTGTCAGGCCCCAGTTAAGGTTTCTTACTTATGCACAGGAATACTTTCAAAGCAGTACTGAATCAAGTACAACAAACCCCTGAGCTGGTGAGGTGGCTCAGTGGGTACAGGCTCTTGACAACCCGTGTTTGATCCCCAGGACCTACTTGGCAGAAGAAGAGAACCAACTCACTCACACATATACATTCACACATGCTCAAACAGATATTCACACAGACATTCATGTGCATACACACACATGTGCACCCAGGCATACTGCACACACACACACACACACACACACACACACACACACACACACGCACTGAATAAATAAGTGGGAAAAGAAGTCACTCTTGAAATGTGGTTGACTTGTGATTGGCCAGTGACATATTGGAGAAAACATGGTGTTGCAATCAAAGCTTGATTACAAAATCACATTGCTCAGCAATGTTTTCCTGCTGGTCACCAAAGCTCAAGGCTTCTTGAAGTAATGAAGCTGGCAGCTTCTCCACCCATGCATGCACCGAACGGTGGTTTGTCTGAAGTAAAGCCTCCCTAAGTCACTGTGTGAATGAACATCCGGATGTTATAGGCTTAGTCCCCGGATAGTAGATCCAATCAGTAAGAGGTGACTTAGGGATACTGAGTTGATCCATGGATTACCTGTTGATTACTTTGTAGGTCATTAAGACATGGGGTCTAGGTGGTCACCAGACAGGGGCTGTCCTTCAAGGATGACTTTTGTTCTCTTCCTCCTCTTCCTCTTCTTGTCCTTTTTGTTCCTCTTTGGTCTCCCACACCATGAGCTAGCCAACCCTGGAACACCCTGAGCCAAAATAAATCTTTCATTCTTTCAAATTATGTCTCTAAGATATCTGTCACAGCTACAAAAAAAAAAAAATACTTTCCAATACGTACATACATACTCATACAACAGATACATACAAATACATATATACTCATTCACATACATATACATTCATATACAAACACATACATACATACACATATACACACATACATATACACTCATCCATACACAACTCCAATAGACTAATATACAATACAAAATGAACATACACCACACTGAGCAAGTCACTGTAGTTTCTTTTAAGTTAACCTTACCTGATTAACTTAGAAAATAGTAATTTAAGTTGTCACAGAGTCTTGATGATTCCCAATTCACAAAATCAATCAAATAGCTATGGCACTGTTTAGTTAGGGTTTTACTGCTGTGAGCAGACACCATGACCATGGCAACTCTTATAAGGACAGCATTTAATTGGGGCTGGCTTACAGGTTCAGAGGTTCAGTCCATTATTATCAAGGCAGATACCCAGGCAGCCATGGTGCAGGAGGAGCTGAGAGTTCCACATCTTTATCTGAAGGCTGCTAGCAGAATACTGGCTTCCAGGCAGCTAGGATGAGGACACCCACAGTGACACACCTACTCCTACAAGGCCACACTTTCTAATAGTGCCACCCCCTGGACTGAGCACATGCAAACCACCACCAAGAAGAGAATCACCACACACCTTCAAGAGGATTGCATCTGATGGGGTCACAGTAGCCCCTGTTGTTCTCTCTCCTGCATCTTTGAAGCAGGCGGCTTGCAGGAATTGTCAAGGAGTGGCTATGAATATATAAATTCCTGTGTGCTAACAAAGGTTACTGCATGCAGCGGTCTCAACAGATAAGTAGCTTCCTCCTTCCACCTTCCAAATCATGTGTAGTATTTCTCCTGGGCAGAGCTCTGTTGAAGAGGAATTCTGAGATTTTACTAACTAGAACAGGACAGACTTTGAAAGGGGATCCAAATGATAATGACTGAATAACAATCTGGTACCCACTAGAAGCAGGAGGGAGAAGAGAAGGAAGAGAAGGAACAGAGGATACTGGAGGGGGTAAACAGACCCTCCTGAGGGACAGAGTTCCTGAGGAAGGATGATGTCAATAGTGCAGCAAGACTAAATATAGCAGCAGCACAAGCAACAGGTTATTGGACTCACCAAAATGCTCACGCTCACAAGCAACCAGTGACACTAGGAAAGAAAGCATCCAATGTGGTTGCAAACAACAGCGAGACATTTGGGTCAAAACTACAAAAGTAAACCATAAATTGAAAGATGCCAACCAAGGTCAATATGCAGCTGGGTGCAAACTAAGGAAGATGGGAGACCGTTCTGTTTCTCTGGAGACGAAACGCAAACACATCAGCCAATCACGTGGATCATGGAAAGACAGTGATTTCGCAGTGTGGTACTGGGTAGCTAGAGTTAGGATTCATCCACACTGAAGGTAGGGAGACCTTTAGTACACCTTGGCCTGCTTTTGCACAGACATGTGAAAGATTAAAGGTTTTTAAAAAGAAAGAAATATAAAAAACGAGATGACAAAGTTCTTTTATTTTCTTTTTCCTGTGGGGTGTGTGGTGTGTGTGTGTGTTTTCATAAATGTACACGGGTACATATATGTGCATAAGCTCTGTGCATGTTAGCTAGAGGGTGGCATCCCTCCCTGGCTGGCATCCCTCCCTCCCCATCCCCTGGGTTGACTTAAGAGAAATCCCCTGTGGTACTAGATAATAAACTAACCAGCCAGTAGCCATTGGCCACTGTGCTGTGATATCCTTGTCCCAGGACTCTCACTCTCCACCCGTGGCTATCCCGGGACTCTCATTCTCCACCCCGTGGCTATCCCGGGACTCTCATTCTCCACCCCG
>NW_022196910.1:53582830-53587739 GCF_008632895.1 Mastomys coucha
TCTCACTCTCCACCCCGTGGCTATCCCGGACTCTAGTTCTCCATCCCGTGGCTATCCCGGGACTCTCACCCTCCACTCCGTGGCTATCCCGGGACTCTCATTCTCCACCCGTGGCTATCCCGGGACTCTCACTCTCCACCCGGTGGCTATAACGACCTACAGGACACTCCTGTTGCTTTCTCTTCCTCCGAGGAAGAGGTTTACTTAGTGGTTAACCGCTGGCAACTGTAAGTTCTCATCGGCTGGCTCCCTCCTTCTTCTTACACTCCTCTCAAGAGGACATGGCCCTTCAAGTGCATGCTTTGTCAACAGCAATCTTCTCCAGACTCTCTTTCCATTCAGTGAATGTTGGCCAGCTCTGTGCCTGTCATGTGAAAGGGAACCAGTGAAGATTTCAGTAGGAAAATGAATGCCCACAAATGCTACTACCCAGTCAAATGGTAACTATGTGCACAACCGAAGGCCTGGATTGGCTTAACTGTGACGGTAACATGATCAAGTGCTGTTCAAGTGAACTATGTCGTAGCTGACTCTCCTCACTGTGGTTGAGACAATACTACTAATGAAATGAGCATGTTATGGCTTTTGTTTTCCTTTTTTCTTAGAATTATTTATTTTATTTATATGAATACACTGTCACTATTTTCAGACACACTAGAAGAGGGCATCGGATCCCATTACAGATGGTTGGGAGCCACTATTGAACTCAGGACCTTTGGAAGAGCAGTCAGTACTCTTAACCACTGGGCCATCTCTCCAGCCCCTGTTTTCCCTTTTTTTCCCAAAACTTTATAATTGTGTTTATGACCTACTTTTGCTATCTGTTCTACCAGATTCGCCTTTTCTGAACTTGTAACACAAGACCAGCCAGAGCTCTGAAAACAAGTTTTAGATGGCAGTTGGGAATAGAAGAATTAGGAGAGGGCACTTAACTAGAAGCAAATAGAGGTCACAGTGGAGAGCATCTCCACCAGAGGCATGGTGACAGTGGGCAGTGATTGACAGCAGGCAAGGAGCGCTCCCTGTGTGCTAGGGCCTAAGTCGGGTTCTACACATCTCCTTTAGCCCTCACAGCACCTGCCTGGAGCCAGAGAGAGAGAGAGAGAGAGAGAGAGAGACAGAGACAGAGAGAAGAGAGAGACAGACAGACAGACAGACAGACAGAGAGAGAGAGAGAGAGAGAGCACTGTCCAAACCAGATAGAGTCTCTGGGCTCCAGATTCTTCATCTGCAGTCAAAGTTTTAAAGCAAAGAATTGAAGTTGTCATGGGCATTTTTGCGGCAGCTCCTCTGGTGTTGTTTGAGTCTGTATTCCCATTACCATGTTCACTAGACACTGTCCTGCAGGCTTCTTCCTCCTGGCGGGACATCTGAAAGTTCACCTCAGGTTCCAAAATTGCTGCCAGGCTGTCGTTTCTTTGGAGTTTCTTAATCCTGGACAGCTCATTATTTTCCTCTCAAGCCCTCGGCTTCTTAAGGTGCCTCTTGTAACAGAGACCTGCCTTCACAATGTAAAAGAAAGAAAAATATTAAGCAAAACAGAATCAAAGTTGGTCAAAGCATTATCTATCTATTGTGATTCTGGCATGCTCAAGGGGAGCCTTGATTCATTAGTGGAGTGGTTGAGGTGTTGGAGGCAGATAGCTTAGGATACACTGAGTTGAATCCAGTATTATTTAAAAAAAAAATTAAAAAATCATAAAATGACCTCTAAGATTATGTACAAATATGAAATGATAGTATGGGAGAAAAGACCTGCATGATGTTCTTCAGTGTGTGAGTTTCCATATTGGATGGCACATGTGGCTTAAATTTGGAGTTACTGCATGGGCAGCTCTGCATCTGAAAACCCTTTTGCACATTTGCATCCTTAAATCTAGGCAAATTCTGGGAAAAGAGATGCAGGAACCAATGCATCTGAAGGTCTAAAACCGGCCAGCATGATGCTTAGCACTTTAACTAGCCTTTGTTACTTCACAGTGGAATTGCTCTTGTGCGGTTTATAACACTTAGAGTCTGAAATACACTATTCCAAGTCCTTAAAGCTTATATGAGTGAGAAAGCTAGATTTGTGGTATTTGGGATACTTCACACACACACACACACACACACACACACACACACACAAACACACACACTCCAATCTCTGGACAACTTTACATTTTAGATATGTTTAAGAGAATCTAACAAATTTAACCATATTGATGGATACACCCATTCTTCAAACCCTGTTCCATTTCACTTTGACCTGACCTAACACAGTAGTTGGTAGTGACCTAAAGAAGTCCAGAAGCAGAGTTCTTCATTTGTTTCCTGTTTAGTTTCCTGATCTCCTACCTGCCAGCCTGCTGGGATAAGACCACAAAGAGCTACTGCAGCTGAAAGGCACAATGAGCTGACATATCCCTGGGAGTTGTAGCTAGAATTTATGGCTTCTTTATTGGAGTGTTATACCTAGCAGCTTTCTTTCCTCTTATTCCACCCCAATTCCTTCCAACCCCTACTAGGTAGTGAGAAAGCAGGATAAAAGGGAAATGGGGTATGGATCTCGTTAGACTACTTCCTGCTGATTAGGGATATTGAGTTCCTGGGAGCAAGTCCAACCTTCTTTATCAGGATATCTCCAACCAGCAACAGCAATCCAGCAATCCACCAATAGCTAAAGCAACAAACAGGAGTAGCAGGAACCATCCGCAGCAGGGGGACAGCAGCCACCACGGGCCTTCTCTGGGCTCTCACACAGCCTCTCAAGAGTCTCCAGAATTCCAACCATAAACTAACTGCAGCTGGCAAAAATCACACCCCTCCTAGAGCCCAAGACAATAATATTAGTGACCACGACAATTTGAAGTGGTCCCAGGTCCCACACCTGGGATTAAAACAAAAACATAGTCATATAACATAACTGGGTTTTGAAGAAACCAAAATTCTCACTACAAGGAGGTGCTAAAGCAGCAAAGGAGATGGAGCTCTGAGAATAGGCTTAAGAGGCTCAAGTCAGGAGATTTGGAAGCAGGATCAAGGAATCAAAGACAATGTGGTAAGGGAAGTCAAGGAGAGGAGAGTGTCTGAGAAGAGTAGGGGCTTCAGCAGGGGTGAAGGGGGTGAGCACTGAGGGTGATGGTGAGGGGGGATGAAGGTGGGGGGCAGTGTGTGAAGCCTGCAATGAGAAGGAGATGGGGTCTCTGGGGACAAAAGGAAGCCAGGGCAGCCCATCAGGGAATGTAGAGGAGAAAATGAGAAGACGTTTGCAGAGGCAGATGGAAGCAGATGGTATGGAGTCTTCTAGTGCTAAGGAAGCTGGAGTTGGCTCTGAGTGTTACAAAAGAGTGTGAAGAAAGGAAGAAAGATCTGATCTGGTTTATGTCTTAGAAGGATTGCTTAGACCCTGAGTCACCAGTATTGCCTATATGTGATCTATCTATCTATCTATCTATCTATCTATCTATCTATCTATCTATCTATCTGCCTATGTCTATATCTATATCTGTGGTGGTTTGTACATGCTTACCCCAGGGAGTGGCAGGATTAGAAGGTGTGGCCCTGTTGGAGTAAGTGTCACTGTGGGTGTGAACCCTCACGCCACTCCTGGTTCCAACTTCTGTCTTAGGGTTTCCCTGCTGTGAACAGACACCATAACCAAGGCAACTCTTATAAGGACATTTAATTGGGGTGGCTTACAGGTTCAGAGGTTCATTCCATTATCATCAAGGCCGGAACATGGAAACATCTAGACAGGCATGGTGCAGGAGGAACTGAGAGTTCTACACCTTCATCTGAAGTCTGCTAGTGGAAGACTGACTTTCAGGGAGCTAGGGTGAAGGTTCACACCTACGGTGACACACCTACTCCAACAAGGCCACACCTTCTAATCCTGCCACTCCCTGGGGCAAGCATATACGAACCACCACAATATCTAAATCTATATTTTTATCTATCACATATAACCAAACAGAGGATGTACTTCCTGTTAGGATTTCCATGTCCCAGCAGATGGCCTCATACCTGTGCACATGTAGACTTAGAGGGTTACCAAACTACCAAAACAAGACAATAAGACAACAAAACAGACAAGAATTTGGGAAGAATATTGAAGAAACTGCAAGGGGTAAGGGCATATCGGAGTTGGATGAGAATGGCCCCCAACAGGCTAGTGGATTTGAAAACTTGGTCACCAGGGAGTGGCACTATCAGCAAAGAAGTAGGAGGTGTGGCCTTGTTGGAGGAAGTGTGTCACTCGGGGTGGGCTCTGAGGTTTCCAAAGACCAAGCCAAACCCAGAGTCTCTCTCTTCTAGCTGCTTATGAATCTAAATATAGAACTCTTAGCTCCTTCTCCTACCATGTCTACGTACATGCTGTCATGCTTCCTGCCATGATGATAATGGACTGAACCTCTGAAACTGTAAGCCAGACCCAATTAAATAATAATTTCTTTAATAAGAGTTTCCATAGTCATGGTGTCTTTTCGAAGTAGAAATTTCAGGGTTCTTAACAACTGAGTTGTAGCATGTGACATTTTCTGGAAGCTGTCTTGTGAGAGGGTGTATATTATTTAGAAAATATAAACAGAACCCCACAATGAGATGACACTATTTTTGTTTTGTTTAGGTTTTTTCGTTTTTTTTGGATTTTTTGAGAGGCCGCTCTCACATCGCTATGCCATGCAATGCTTTGCTTTTTAGCTGGTCTTCACTGGTCTTTGCTGATCTTGTTTCTTTGGAGGTCTTTGCTGTCACTTTGTAAAGAAAGCACACCAAAGAGCTTCTTGTGGTATTTTGTCTGATTATTTCAGATTCTGCTGCCTCGGGCCAATTTGGCAGAGCCTTCCTGTTTCTGGTGGACCATGCTGGTGGCATCCTGACAATGAAAAGTGGAATTATCCCTGAGGAGCTACTTCTTTTTTTTTTT
>NW_022196910.1:53594951-53603058 GCF_008632895.1 Mastomys coucha
ATTCTTGTGTTTGCCTTTCACCATCTCTTGATTTTTGGTGATAGATGTTCTTAGTGACTCTGACCGGAACATGTCCTGTCCCTGCTGCCCGGCGGCTCCCCTGCGACTCTTGGGGTCTGTGCCTCCCTGCTGGCTGCTCTCGGCTTAGGAACTCACCAGAGAGAAGATGGTGGCTCTCACTGGAGACTCCAAGTCCGAGGAGCTACTTCTAAACAAGTCCACAACCCCTTTTTCCTATTCACCTTCTCTCTCCACTACCTCTGGTAAGTGGACTAGAAGAGAGGGTGAAGTGTTTAAGAAACCTAAATAAAGTAGGTTTTGAAAAAAATCTAAGCTTACATCTCTTCACACAATAGAACAGTGACTAAGACAGAGGAGTTAAAGGGGGATCGTAGGAAGTGGGTATTGTCAAATTTCATTTTATATCTGCATGAGATTACAAAGAACAAAGAAAAAAGTTAAAGAAATGTTTCTTCATAGCTCTTATCATAATTCATTATGACTTATTTTTTTTAATTTATCATGTGAAAGATACTGGATAGGTTGCCGCACTGGAGGCTAACTTCTTAATCCAGCATCTGCTGCACACTAGCTGCCTAAATGCTTACTAAGTGAGTGTTCCTCTAAAACAGGAGCCAATGTTGTCCTCGTCCTCCATTGATTTCCAGGCCACATTCAACAGCCATTGTTCAATAATCGGTCAACGTCCCTGCCATCGGCTGATAACCAATTCTCCTCCATCATAATTTTACCATTCCCTTTCTAAAATATTTTGTTAAGTATTTATTAGCTTATTATGCATGTGTGGGCACGTTGATGGGCGAGTGTGAGCCACAGTCCACCTGGGGCGGTCAGAAGACAGCTGTGGCAATCTGCTATCTTCCACCATGTGGGTCCCAGGAGTCAAACTAGGGTTCCATGATTGGTGGGAAGCACTTTCACTGATGAGTCTGCCTGCCCAACCTACCATCCCCTTTAGAGTCCCACTTTCTATGCACACTCATGCTGATGGTCACCCAGGATTCCTACCCATTGGCACCCCCAGTGTTGGTGCTCCTTCCCCACAAGCCACCATTCCTATCTCCATCTGTCTTATGTCACTCCCCCGAAGCCTGGGTTTCGCCACTGTTCCCTCCAAGGCCCTGTTCCTCTCTGCCATCTCAGTCTATTAGTCCACACTCAGTCAAGCGTGGTCAGCCATGAGGCAGTGCTTTTGGGCGCAGGCGCAATAGGAAAGACACCTCTGTGTGCTCTTTCAGCCACGCAGCTTTGTCTTTCTCTACTGTAAACACACTCTCTGCTGCCTCTGATTACCCCAGTGAACTGAGCATCTTGTGCTGCACCTGAATTCACTGAACGCTGCGGATAAGCATGCTCTCTCACCTCTACTCTATCCGGTGTGCTCCTAGTGATGTGACAAACCTCCCCTCCCTACCTCTAAGATCTAACCTTTAGGTGCTGACAGGTACAATTAACGTAAATCAGGGTAGTCCAACTAGCATGTGCTCCTTCCGGTCCTGCCTAGCCCTTTCCTAAGCTCCTCTGCCTTCTGGTTCCCAGGAAGTCCTGTCATACTTCATTTCGTCTGTTGTTATCAGTTCTGACCCCGTTTTTCTATCAAAGGTATTGATCTACCACATAACCCTTTCCTGTGTTTTCATATTTCTATATGTTTTCCCCTTTACCCTAACCTGTCCATTCTGTCTTTAATAACAATGATGATGATGATGATGATGATGATGATGATGATGATGATGATGACAATGAAGATGATGGTGGTGGTGGTGGTGATAAATAACCAAATACTTGTAGGAATTCTTTTGTCTTTCTGATGTTATCCTGGCATTCTCTTTAAGCCTGCTTCAAAACACAGCAGGAATTCCCTGCCTGAATCTCCTTAGCCCAGCTTAGTTTTGCAAACCCACCGCTGCAGAGATGTTCTTCAAAGACTACCAGAGTCCTTCTGGCTGTGGAGTCTACCGTTTATTTCTCAGTCTTCATCCTTGATCTCAAGACAATTTGATTCTCTGTAGCACCTCTTCCCTCTCAGAATGGCTTCTTTTGGTGTTTAGTAAGTCAGTCCATCATGAAGGAAGTGCCAAGGGTTGTGAAATGCAAAATATTGGCTCATCAAGGGTGTCTAGTTTTAAATCTCTGAAACACATTGCATGATACCAGCAACAGATGACCTTGAGGGTTGGAGATTTTCATTGATTACTATCTTAGTTGGGGTTTCACTGCTGTGAGCAGACACCATGACCAAGGAAAACTCTTATAAGGACAACATTTACTGGGGCTGGCTTACAGGTTCAGAGGTTCAGTCCATTATCATCAAGGTGGGAACATGGCAGCATCCAGGAAGACATGGTGCTGGAGGAGCTTCAAGTTCTACATCTTATTTCAAAGGCAAACAGGAGAAAACTGGCTTCCAGGGGCGTAGGATGAGGATCTAAAAACGCATGCCCACAGGGACACATTTCCTCCAACAAGGCCACACCTACTCCAAGTAGTGTCACTCTCTGGGCCAAACATATACAAACCACCAGAATTACCAAGGTAAGGTACTTATAAAGCCATCACAAGCATCCTTAAACAGACAAGAAGAGGGACAAGAGGCAAGGTCAGGGTGGTGCAGTGTGAGCAAGACTGAACTGGCCATGGGACAATAAGTCAAATGAAACAGGTAGGGATCATGAAAGAAAAAAATATATCTCGAAATGTATGGGGGTCAATATATACCTCCCAATATCTTTATTTAGACAAGAGGAGTATTTCAACTTTCATTGAAAAATAAATATTAAATGTGTTGTAACCTGATCTTAAGAAAATTCCTCCAGTTTTTGTTCAGTTATAAGCAAAGAACTTGACTCTCATGGATGGGTAATCAAAATGGAAATTCTCTTCTCTTGTTAAGGATAATTTAGTGCATGTAACTATAAATACAGTATTTGTTCTTTTTCAGTGAAAGCTGAACAAACAGATTTCTAATAATTTGTATAACACATATTTTTGGTTATTTTGCTGACAATCAAAATATTTGTGTGCCAAGCCATCGGCTTCACCACTTCCACGTATTAAAAAAGTGTGGAAAAAACATGTTGTGATTAATTTTAAGTGTTAACCGGATAAGCCAAGACTCACCTGAGAAGAGAATCTTCATGAGGAACTGTCCACATTAGGTTGACCTAACACACCTTTGAGAGATTGTCTTAATTAAGTTACCTAATGTGGGAAGACCCAGTCCCTGTGGGTGGCATCACTCCCTGGGTAGAGGTTGTGAATGGAATAAGAGTGGAGATACCAAGCTGCTCACACCTAAGCAAGCATGTGTCTATTTCTCTCTGCTGTTGACTATCACTGTGATGTGACCAGCTGTATGGAATTCCTTCCTTGACTCCCCCACAATGGCAGACTGTAATTGTAAGGTGAAATGAAGCCCTCTCCCTTAAGGTAATTTTGTCACAGTATTTTATCGCAGCAACAGAAATGAAATGAGCACATTTATCAAAGAGAAGATCAAATTGCCTTTCTATCTCTTCTGATAGCCTCACAAAACCACTGCATGTAGAGAGATGAGGTCAAAGAGTGAATATCCCCCCAAACATGTGAAGACAAAACTATCTTAGGAGTTTACCAATCACCTAATAAAATATGACTTTTTAAGATTTTTATTTTTTGTGGTAGTTGTTAACTTTTTCAAACTTATTCAACTTGATACGAGGTTGTGTTCATTTTTACCTACGTGTCTGGATTTTATTAGAAGGGACCTCCAACGTTCATAAGCCTTAAGCTTCATGAAATCTGGATTCACACCCAACCTTCATTCATTCAAATTGTTATTGATTTAGGCCTAACCTATTGAAATAAACTTATCATAGTTACTTGGCTAGAATTTTCAGGATTCTAGGGCTAGTCAAAAAAGAATATGAAGGCATACCGCTGTCTGTCAGGACTGTGTTTAAGGATACTATATTTTGAAGCATTGGCAAGGCCTCTAGACTATGCTATAGACACACATGTATCGCTGTTATATACATAATAAATGCCCCACCAGGAGGAAAAATGTCAGCGGAAATGAAGTTAAGAAAGAAAAAGAGAAAATAATCCTCAGAAACTAGAAAATTTAAATGATATATAGGATGCAAGAATTTAACCCAAAACCACAATTTTGTCACTAAGCAACTCAGCAACAAAGACCAAGGAAAGATACAGCCAAGATAGACATAACAAAGGGAACTAAAAGTTGATTTCAAGGGCTAGAGGGTGGGTAAGTGGTACGAATGCTTTCAGCTCAATCATGAGGACCTGAGTTTAATCCCCCTGGCCCATGCGTGGTAATTAGAATAGGAATGTCCCCTATAGGCTCATAGCACTACTTGACAAGGATTAGGGGGTATGGCCTTGTTGCAGGAGGTGTGGCTTTGTTGCAGGAGGTGTGGCTTTGTTGGAGTGGGTGTGGCCTTATTGCAGGAGGTGTGGCTTTGTTGCAGGAGGTGTGGCCTTGTAGTAGGTGTGGCCATGTTGGAGGAAGTATGCCACTGGGGATGGGCTCTGGGGTTTCAAATGCTCAAGCCAAGCCCAGTGTCACTCTCTTTCAACTACATGCAGATTCCGATGTAGAAATCTCAGCAGTATGTCCAACTGAGAGTCAGCATGCTCCCAGCCATGATGACAATGGACCAAGCCTCTGAAACTGTAAGCAATTCCCAGTTTAGTGCTTTCATTTGTAAGAATTGATGTGGTCATGGGTCTCTCTTCACAGCAATAGAAGACAGACTAAAACACCATGTAAAAAATGTTGGGCCCTGCTGCACTTGCCTGTAACCAGAGATGGGGTTAGAAACAGGCAGATCTCACATTCAGTAAGAGACTTCCTCTCAAGAGAAAAGGTAGGCAGGAAAAAAGCAAGGCAACCAATGTCCTCCTAGGACCTACATACACACACGCAAACAATACCCAAACACATACGATACACACACTCAATACATACACACACAGACAAAGCACAAACACACAACACACACACATGCAATACATACACAGACAAAGCACAAACACATACAATACACATACACAATATACAAACACATACACACATATACACAGACATACACAGTATACATACATACAATACACACATACATACATACAATACACACACACTGCACCTCATTTTGCAAAAGTAATGCACAGGTACTGAGACATAGATTTTTCTTAAACTTCAGTTACCTGTTTAAAGACAGACTCTCATGTAGCCAGACTGACCTTGAACTTGTATATAGTTGAGATCTTGAACTCCTGATGCTTTCTCCTTCACCTTCTGCATCCACCAATATGTCTAGTTCGTAGAGTGGCTGGGACCAAACCCAGGGTGTCTTGCACACTGTATAAACATTCTATCAACTGAACTCCACCCAAGCCCTTAAATTGTAATACTTAGCTATAAGTTATGTTACTTAAAACTAAATGATATCTCATTCATTATCTCTTCTTGTTTTTAATTTGTAATGCTACAACTTTCCAAAAGAACTCAAGACAAAATATAAACAGTGGGACCTTATTTTACAAAGAATCTCGAAACTATGAAATTTGCAGGAAAATTGATGGTCCTGGAGGTCATTATCCGGAGTGAGGTATCCCAGACTCACAACGACAAGTGTCACATGTTCTCCCTCAGTTGTGAATCCTAGTGTCTAACTTTTAAATGTGCACTTTTGTGTGAGAATAGCTGTGAGTCTAGGCCACGGAACTGGAGCACAGACTGTAGGAGGGGGAGAGTTTCTAAGGAAAGAGCGTGTGAACAGTAACGGGATACGTGAGGAGTGAATATGGCCAGGGGAGGGAACACGGGAGGCGAGCCCCAGCCAGACCAAGCATGCAGGAAAATGTCACGACGAAATATGCTCATTCATATGCCAATTAAAATATTTTAAAGTAGATAATGAGTAATTTAAGTGGAAGCACCGGAGACTAATATGCAGACCCGTGCTATAGAGACTCAGTGAAGGGTAAACCCGACACACACTTTAATGAGATGCCTCCTTTCCCAAGGCATCCAGGGACAAGTGAGCCGTTTGCAAAACAATTTGTCCAGTGGCTGTCTTCCTGACGCTTCTGAGAACACAGCTGAGGATGCTGCAGCCTTTCTTGACCCTTACAGGCTGTAAAGGAAGCTCTCAGGAAACTGAGCGTGGGCGGTAGGAACACAGTCCATGTGTCAAGAGACTGTAACTGGAGAGGACGGCTGAGCATCCGATACCATCTCTATCCAGTGCATGTCTGACTCAGAATTACATTAAAACCATGAGATTCTTACTTAGAATTTCATATTTTTGAACTGCTTTCCTTCTCATTCAGCACTGTGACACAATTCGGCTGACCTCTGTTCCCTGAGGTAAATTAGAGAAGACATTATTTATTTCTGGTTAGCGTCAAGGAAACTGCATTTATTTAACTTCGCAGCATCTACTAACCATAACTTTAGGAGGGAGCAGAACCCTCCGGTTAACACCAGTTTCTGCCACGTGGAGACTTGTGGATAGGCATCTTGGTCCATGAGTTCGGGATTAGGTTTCCAGACAGAGGCATGTTGTTTAATCTCTCCTGTGGCATCTCGGGAGATTGGTGAAGGGGACACAATCATTAATAAAATCTCACACCCATACACTTGGCTCAAAGGCTGCTGAACAAACTCCACTGCCTGCTGTAGACATTCATTCATAGGAACGCATGCCAGCAAGCACATGTGGGAAGGGATGTTTTGCTATGCCAAAAGCAGGTTTTCATGCTGTTAAATTTATGCATTCCCTGCTGATACTCAAAAGGCTTGTCTGGATGTTCAGGCAGGGAAGAGTGTCTCTGTGAAAATGCTCTTCTCCTGCTGTGTCAAAAGGTCTGACCTGTACCCGGGTCCCTGGGCAGTGCTCATTTGCTGATGGTTGTTAGATAACATTAACCACAAAAATCAGGAAAGAATACTAGGCTAGGTGAATGGGGGCGTGGCTTAAAAGAAAAGAGCCTTAAAAGCAAATTAGGAAAAAGAGGAAAGATCTTCCAATGAGAAGAATATTAGGCATCGGGGAGGAAAAGCGCAACACCCACTCCTCCCCACTCTGTCCTCTGGAAGGAGATGTTTCTGACAGGGTCGGAGACTCTGCTTGGCAAACCTTCTTAAATTAATTACCTTCTTGACATTTTAAAGGAAGGTTTCAGATTGTAAATTTAACCCAGACAAAGCATTCTTTTTAATCTTGTCAGTATGCAAACTACTTCGCACTGCAGTCTGTGAATTATTTATCAGAGGTCCGACCCCAAGGGCGAAAGAAAAAGGCAGGCGTATTTGATCTGAGATTCTGAGGCTAGATGTACTTCTTTGCCTTAGATCTGTACCTGTTGGAGCTACTTAACTTTTTCTGCTTTTGATGTTTCTAATTCCCTGAGCATCCCCTGACTCGGGGAAGAAGAGACCTGGTGCCATTTTATAATGTGCTTATTAAGATGGCTGAGGTATGTGGTTCGGGAGGTTCCATGCAGCAGCAGCCTCCGTCCAGTGGATGCGTGAAGAAACAGGCCTCCGTCTCCAAATGCTTCCACATTACATATGCCAGACAAGCCGCCGTGTGTGTCTTCGACTCCTCTTGTGCCCGTGTGAAATGATCATGCTGAGAATGATTGCTAGGGAAATTAACTCTTCCAAGTATCGATAAACTGGTGTGCGTGATATTTCAACAAACATTAACAGATTAGTCTGGAGCTTAAAGACAACAGAAATTCACGAAGCCTACAAGACATAACCCAAAGCTGTAGTTTTAGCACTCGTATTAGGGTGCTTCAGTTACGTGACTTGGGATGAAAAGAGAACAGTAGGCTTGACCCGAGTCTCTAATGCAAAGCCATGGAGAGCAGCGTGCATGGCCTCCAAGGAAGAGTTTACAGAGCATGGCACACAGCTTTGCAGAGCAGCCCAAGAGCTCAGTCCCATGGGAGGAAAGTCATGCCCAGATGACAACGCCTCCTAAGATCTTCCCATACTCTAAGCTGCTGCAGCTGCTGCTTCTTCTTCCTCCCCCCTCCTCCTCCTGCTCTTCACCCCCTCCCCCTCCTCCCC
>NW_022196910.1:53603530-53608316 GCF_008632895.1 Mastomys coucha
CCCCGTCTTCCTCCTCCCCCCCTCCTCCCTCCTCCTCCTCTTCCTCTTCTGAATCTCCTGTGCTTCCCTTGAGAAAACAAAAAGGGCTATGTCTCCATTTCCCTTTGTGGCATACAATGGTGTTCCACTGCTTGCAGACATCCCCCTGCCAAGTCAAAAGATGGAGATTCATATTTACAACAGATGAAGCTATATTTCTGCATGGGCACCTCCTATTGAAATCAGTGAAATGCATCCTTAAAATAAAGCCATGGAGTAAACTAAAATAGAGCCATAAAGTAGACACAATTTTCCTTTTAAGTCCTAAGGTAACATGGGACTAATTAGTTCTTTTCTAAAATGTCGACCTGCCATCACAGTGGTGAGCATGCTCCTCACACCAGGTACACTTCTGTTATGCCCTCTGATCCTTGTGTCCCAAGTAACTGAGCACACGGAGGCTGGAGGGACCCTAACTGTGCAGCTCAGTAGCATGTAGCTAATAAAACTGAGATTCACAGCCACGATGCTGTGACCCCCAGCTCCATGTGCGGTGTGTTACCAGGTGTGGGCTGCAATCTTGATTCCATTTAGTTGCTTGTAATTCTTCTCCTCACACACTTGTGAGTCTGGTAGCATTGTGAGAGATCTGACATGGCTCAGTGAATAAAGAACTACTGTTTATAAGATGTTTTTGTTGTTGTTGTTATTGTTGTTGTTGTTATGCCCCAGATAGTATTCCACCTCCTGTCCACATCTTAACCATCTTTGCTCTGAGGATGCCACCGCACTATGTGTAGTTTATCTAAGCCAAACAAATTAAAGACAGCATATAAATCTGAGCTTCGGTGTATACATCTCCTAGAAGAGTTAGTAAGCATCCAAAACGGATAGTACTTCCATAGGTTTACTTTCTTAACAGGAAGTTAAGAACAAACCCACTAAGCATGGCGGGAGGGACCAGGTGCTCTGGAGTTCAGCACTTCAGAGCGGTCCTACACTCATTGACTCAGGTCCATAAGTGCCCAGCATAGGTTTTTGAGAGTTCTGGCATTCTTGAGTGAACCCGAAATGCCCGCTATAGATCCCTGTGCTAAAGTCATAAATTCTTGAGTGACAACGAGCAGGGAGAGAGGGATTGACCCAAAGAAGGGGCCTGTCTAAAATCCCAGCAAACTTCACATCAGGACTGGAAGGAAATGGGAACCATCTAGCCCAAATCCTTTACTTCCAGGAAGTAGGGTGTCTTGTTCACTGTGGGCTGTCGCCCAGATTGGGTGCCTTAAACAACAGAAATGTGCTTCTCAAACGCCAGAGTCTGGGAGGCAAGGCACCAGAGAGCAGACAAAGTGAAGATTCGCTTCCTGGTTCTCAGGTGGTCATCTCCTGTACTTTTGGATGGCAGACAGCAGAAAGAGAGGGGTGGGGGAAGCAAGCCACCACTTCTTAGAGGAGAATCAGCCCTGTCCTCCAGATCTAGATACCACCCAAAGGCCTCAGCTCTCAGTAGCAGCCTTGTGGGGGCTTCGCCATAGAATATTAGAGGGAAAGAAACTGACACTCACTTTCCAGCAGGAAACGACAAGCAGGGGTGTTTGTCCTGTGTGAGTTAGCACACTTCAGCGCAATCTCCCAGAACTCAACATGGTGTTAACTAAGACACAGCCCTTCCTCTATAATGTTATCTGCATTAGTCAAGGTTCTCCAGGAACAAATGGAAATATAGTATGTTTACATATACCCCGTACACACACATGCACACGAACACGCGCACACACACCCACATGCACACATACACTATGAAAAAAGACACAGCATTTTATTACAAAGACATCAGTACAGAGGCCAAGTATTTGCAGGATCTGTGGAATGAATGGAGGGATACAGGAGTGGAGTTGCAGGAAGTCAGTGACAGCTTCCATCCCAATAGATAGAAGGCTCAAACCAAGGAAGGGCATATTTTAAGCTTGAATGAAAAGCAGAGAAAAGTCAGGACCCTAATCCAGGGAATGCTGCCTGGGGGGTTGGGGATCTCCTTTACTTAAGGAAGTTACTCTCACTATGCTGCTCAGGACTTGAGCTGATGCCGTGAGGTCCACCCACACAGTGGACACTCTCAGTTTACAATGTCAATGTTGATGGTATTTAGAAATACTCTTGAAGACACTTGGGATGATGTTCAAGCAAATATGTGAAGCTCCTGTGGTCCAATCGAGCCAGGGCGTATGTTAATTATTATGTCACCTAAAGGGGGAGTGTACTCTAACACGGTACATAGTTGTACTTATTTAAAAGTTAAAATAAAAGCCACATGGTTTTTTGTAATACTATAATGCTTACTAAAGCACAAAAAAGCTGATATGATTTGGTTCTATTAAAACTTAGCAGTCCAGTGAAGGCGATTTATATTTGATGAATGTAATACAGTGGTATTTACTGGCTCGGTACATTGTTTTGAATTGGATTTTCAGATTATTCTTTCTTAGTCTCTAAAATATAAAGCGCAAAACTTGCTGACTATAAATAACACAGCTAATGTTAAAATCTAAGTTCAATGTTTGTTTATGCATTTAAATTACCTAACTCAAAATGCAGTAACATCTAAGTTTTATCATTTATCGCCTAGTGCATGTGAAGAGGCTCTAGAAATCCTCTTGGAGCCACACAAATGAATAAACATATTCTCTATTACTCCTAAGTGTTTAACTCAGAAGGGGTGCTTGCCATTCAGACCTCAAGTAAATTCATTCAGATTGATCTAGTATGCAAGTGTCTTTGGTTCTTCCTGTTTCAAGATGTAGAATACAGTTCCTCCTGGCCTGGATGCAGACCACCATGACTGCCTTGCTACAGATTATGTGGCAGAACTGATAGTGTAGAATCTCTGAGATTCAATCATAAAGGCTTGTATGGTCTTCTTACCTTTCTCTTTCTAGGAGAAATCGGCTACTAGATCCTGAGAATGCACAAACAGCTCTACGGAGACAGCCCATAGTGAAGAACATTCTGCCTTGAGCAAGGTGCTGAGGTCTCTTTCCAGCACACATGTGAGGATGAGCCCTGGTGGAGGCATGAGGTCTCCTAGCCTCAGCCAGGATCTCAGAGGACTGCAGCTCTGCCTAAGGCTGCTCAGGTGGTGTCCTGAAAGACCAGAGTCAGAATCCTCCTGCCAAGCCTCTCCCACATTCCCAACTCAGAGAAGCCCTCACATTATAAATAGCTGTTGATTTCTCCTGCAGAGGTTGGAGATAACATACTCAGACATATAAAATCCACATTGCCATCATCATAAAACATTTGTTCATAATTTTTTGCTCATTTACAGTCTGTAGGAGTCATAATTTGTAATGTGTGTATTTTTAAATCGAGATAGATTTATGTTTGTGTCTCCAGATATAATCCTTAGTATATTAAAGCATTATTTTTTTTCTCACATGAATATCACAATAGGCACAAGTGACGTGTTGCTCCCAGTGTTCTGGTAACAGGAAGAAGGCAGTGAGCTATAGGAGAGAGGACAGCAGTGTAATTCTTCTAATTAGCAGAGACTCCAAGGCTACTTCAAATTCACTTTCATCCTTTCCTTTTTCAGTTACAATGTTTAATGAGAAAATAGAAATGATGGCTCATACTTTTATTTTTTGTTTACAGTGCTCAGGCACAAGCTAAGTGTGCAATTAATTCTTCTAAATACATTCAAGAAAAAACAAAACAAAATATTAATCATAATTGTTTCCCTGAGATGAAAACTGTTTCTTTCTTTTGTATCAACTTGTGTTTTGTATGAACTGTGTTCTAGGTTTTGCTTTCACTGGATCATTCCTTCTTTCTGTGGTGAAATTTATCAAATGCCATTTTTATTGTTACTGCATTTCCACACTTCCATTAGTTTGAAACTGGCTCTCTCTCTTCCCTGGGGTTTTTACTCTCCCCTTCCAGCTAACATTGACCATTCCCTTAAGGTCATTTGTAATGAAGCTCCTGCATATGTATAGTAATATTGTTTATCTGACTCTCACTTCTTTCCCCGTGTATCAGATTATTACCTTTTGCAGGTGTTCAAACTCTAGTGCCATAATTGGCACATGGGAACTACAAAATGATATCCCAATGCATCCTACACACACACACACACACACACACACACACACACGCACACACGCACACACGCACACAAACACAACCCTGCTACAAGATAATATCCCAATGCATCATGCACACATACTACAAGATGATATCTCAATGCATCCTATACACGCACACATACACACACACATATACCGCTACAAGATGATATCCCAATGCATCACAAATACACACACACACTATAAGATGATATCCCAATGCATCCTACACACACACACACACACACACACACACACACACACACACACACCGCTACACCACTATCAGTAAAGGTTTCCTCAGGGGATCTTACCTTCTGGCTTTTGGAAAACATAATCTATTGGTAATTGAAGCTGTAAGGAAAAGTTAGGGAACAACAGCCAAAATATAGCAAGATAGGGAAAGCAAAATTAGCAAGTGTTAGCCTAACCACTCCAATCCCATGTCTACTGAATAAATCCCAAAGTATGAACTCACTCCAGATGTAAAACAAAAACAAAAACAACAAACAAACAAAAACAAAAAAGCCACCACAACAACTAAAAGCAAAAAAAAAAAAACCTATTCCATTTCTTTTCCGTTAACTACTACAGTGATACACTGGTGGCTCAGGTGGTGTCACTGCCCCTCACTGAGTTAGCTCAGGTGTCACTGCCCCTCACTGACTTAGCTCAGGTGTCAC
>NW_022196910.1:53608726-53615804 GCF_008632895.1 Mastomys coucha
TAGCTCAGGTGTCACTGCCCCTCACTGACTTAGCTCAGGTGTCACTGCCCCTCACTGACTTAGCTCAGAGGGTGTCACTGCCCCTCACTGACTTAGCTCAGGTGTCACTGCCCCTCACTGACTTAGCTCAGGTTGCTACCTCTCTTAGAGTTAGCTCAGGTTGCTGCCTCTCTTAGAGTTAGCTCAGGTTGCTGCCTCTCTTAGAGTTAGCTCAGGTTGCTGCCTCTCTTAGAGTTAGCTCTTACAGCTTGTTCATTTCTCCCAGCCTACAGTCTGTCATCCTCTTGCTTGTACTTCATTACATTTCTGTGTCTTTTAGGATCTCTGTGTCCCCAATACACACTGCAATCTCCTTCTTCAGAGCCTTTTCTGTTGTCTGGGAGAGAGGCAGTATGCTTTTAGATCTGTATATGAATATGTTCTTTGCTCTTCCTAATTTGACATTCAGTATTTTGTTTCTCATCGTTGACAGATGACTACACAGAGAAAAAATTGGGAAAACTGCTGATAACACAGGATTAGGAATAGCAACAATAATTTCCTATGAAAAATGGAGGAAAGACAAGGACAGCAAAGTATGCAAGGCAAGCCTGCATGCTCCACACTTGTGCCTTCTGCTTGGAAGCCTGTCCCCAACCTCATTAGCACAGTGGAGTGATTGGGGGTGATTTCTCAGTATTAGAGAAAACACATAGGCGCTGACTAGCTCTGGTGAATTCTATTCCCCAGACTCTGTTGTCCAGCTCATGTCTGTTCCATAATGAGTAGGCAAACAATGTTTTTTTTTTTTTTAGTGTTTCAAAAACTTTTTTTTTCAAAATATCATCTGATATGTTTATAAAAAGGTAAAGAGGTATAAGAATATATTCCGTAGAGGTGTAGTGAGGTGTGGAGTAAGGGGATGTTTCAGTGGGCCCATGCCAAGGGATCCCTTCCCCTTGAGGGACCAGCCACACAAAGGTATAGTATAGAACAGAGTTTATTCAGGGCATGAGGAGAAGAGTGAGGAGGGTAATAGAAGCAGAGAAAGGCAGAGGAAAGGAGAGAGTAGAGAAGTAGAGGCCAGCCATGACAACATGGAGAGATGGGGAAAGAGAATGGGGATAGAGGAGAAGCAAGAGAGCAAGAGGCAAGAGAGAGCAGCAAGACAGGAGAAAGAGAGGGAGGAGGAGGGGGCAAGCAGCCCCTTTTATAGTGGGCCAGGCCTACCTGGCTGTTGCCAGGTAACAGTGGGGAGGAGCATACCTGGCTGTTGCCAGGAACTGTGGGGAGGAGCATACCTGGCTGTTGCCAGGAACTGTGGGGAGGAGCATACCTGGCTGTTGCAAGGTAACTGTGGGATGGAGTTTAGACGGAATGCTAACACCATCCCTCATAGGTTTATCAACATTTCAGTTTGAGCAAAGTTCCATGGAAAACCAAAAACTTTCAACAGTTTAAAGTGGCATTGGTTTGTAATTCCAACCATTTTTCTGCTCTACTGGCGAAGCTTCATTTTTGAGAAGTCAAGAGACACAAACGTAATACAAAGGAGCCTTTCTGTTGTAGTGACTACTTTCAGTCTCGAGATTTTCTCATGAAAATGCTCAAATCTTCCCCTTCAAAATTCATCTTGTATGGAATATAAAAAGGATAGGAAGTAAGAAATACGGAGCAAATCTACAAATATTTGATTAAAGTAGATATGACATGCAGCATGACAGAGAGCCACCCAGGAGTGGAAGGCCACTAGCTTATTGCTTTGTTCTCTAGGCCTTTCTGGTAGATCTTAAAGAGCAAGTCTTGCTTCTCCAGGTAAGGAGGAATTGAAAGGGAATTCAGTCAATGAGAAAACATGGCATCATGGCAGGGGTGGGACTTAGCCCATGTAGAGAACAGTGAAAACATGCTAGAGCTTCAGAGAACGAGGTAAAGGGAAGGTGTGGGGAATGGTATATTCATACTAGCTGAGCTCATTTGATTGTCTGCTAGATCTGTTGGGATTTATTAGTTGGCTGAGCAAAGTGGTGCCACCACCACCCAATGTCCCAAAGCACCTCGCTCAGTAGCTACAGGCACAAAGCTGCTTCATGGCAAGGCTGGGCAACTGTCTAGGTGGACATTTTTCCACCTAGATCAGGAAGGGGGTCTGCCCCAAACACATGCCCTACCTTTTGAAATTCCAACATGTATGGACCATTATTTTTCTGAACAGCCTCACACTATAAACGTACCACTGTGCCCATGCAATTAGAACAAAAATGATGTGCATCCATATTTAATGTCCATTTTTTTACCCTTTCTTGCCTTAAATATTATTTCCACATGGTTTATATTATATTTCAAGGACAGATTAAACATTAATTCCTCTATACACAGTTCCTTAACTCCCCCTGTTTGTTCCCCAACAATTTATGTACAAACACACACACATACTTACATATATATAAACATACATATATATGAACACATACACACATGCACATACATACACACATATGCATACATGCATACATACACATACACACACAAAGACACATACACACACATACAACACACATACATACACACATAGACACATACATACCCATACACACATATACATACACACAAACACATACACACACACACACACACACACAAAATGTTCCCTGAATTAATTCTATTTTTCCCTCCTCAAGTTTGCTTAGTTTGCTTACCTCATACCTTTTCTTCTGTTGTAGCAAATATAATGATGCTTCATTTAATGAAGTCTGGGGATCTCTCCCCCCCACTGCAGAATGAAGGAGAGAAGGATGGAGATGAAAGTCAGACTTGCTTTGGTGCTGATATTGCAGGACCTGAACAATGGGGTAGATAAATGTTTATGGCTGAATGATTAGCAGCCAACACCTTTGAAGAAGTGATTCCCTAGGCTCAGCCAAGATAATAATGTCAGGATAGAAAACAGACTTCGGGTTGTAAACTCCAAGAGACTGCTCATTTCCCCGAGCTTTGGTACAGGAGGCTATCTCCCATCTGATCTCAATGGGTAAGATCTCCAAGATCGATTGAGACGTCGCTGAGAAAAGCAATGGCAGCTCATTCATTTCCTATCCCTGAACTGGTCTGTATTGCCAAAAAGTAATCATGTGCATATTCAACAAATATTCATCATGAAGCTGGCTCTGTTGCTAAGCACCAACGTGTCCATGCAGGAAATCAACACAGCCCTGCCCTTCAAAGAATACCAGAGATCTAGCATGGAAATAATGCAGTGCAGCCTGTGGTCTACACAATCATACGACAGTGATGACATGATAATGATTTGTAGGCTATGAGGCAATGCTGACTGTAGTTTTAGAAAGGAACAAAGGAGCATTTCTATCCACTGTCTCCCTGATTGCTAGGATGAAGGATATGTTTAAACAGATTCTAGTCCACAGGAAAAGAACTGCATCATGACGTTAGTGTCTGATAAAACTACCAATTCATTCATTTGATAAGTGTTGAAGCCCAGGCTATATGTTAGACACGATACAGATAATACTGAGCAAAATAATCTAAAATGTGTTATAAAAATTAACCAAATAACCACACCTCAAGTATGGAGTTAAATTATGATGAGTGAGATTATCCCAATCATTTTGCTTAAATTCCATACCCAGCAAACTCCTAAATGTGTTTTTATTCCACACAGTGACTTCCTTAATGAGGTAGGAATACATTAACATCGACATGAATATTACATTCTGACTTTCTCACTCCATTAATGAGTGAGCCTACTGGTACCAGTCAGACTAGGTGTGGGACGTTATGCATCAGTTCAGAACCCAGCCACCTGTAGTTAAACCAGTCATTGCAATTTTTTGTTTGAATAGAAAAGCTGAGTTTCATCAGGACTATTTTGATCTCAGCCATCAGTCATATTCAGAAACTAAAACCCATTAATATTAGATAATATTCTTTCCAGCATCAAATTCTTATGGCTTTAAAAAGTCATTAAATTATATACTTTGCACTACCATGGCTCCAGTTCCATTTGGTTGAAATGCCATGTTTCTCCATACTTTTAACATATATTTAGTTATTTCAGTTCTGTTTTTACTCTTACACAAATTTGTATTGAATTAATTCTAATGGGAAGGGGGGTTTTGTGTGGTGCCTGCACTTCACTGCTTTATCTAAAATACAACCTATAGTCAATGTTCTCATCCATCTCCCATGCTAAAATAGTGCTACCTTATTGGAGTGGGTGCTATATAAAAAGAGAAGTTCCACAAACATACTGAGGATCACAGAATTGAAGTTTCCTTGGGTCAGAGAGCTTCCCTCCTGGTTCAGGAGGCAGCCTCTACCACAGCCTCTTGTCCTCTGGACAGTGCTTCTCTGAACTGAGAAAGTTCTGCTCAGCTGCCATCTGGTCCTGTGATCCTGAACACCTAACTTCTGTTTCCAGAAGGTCATAGTTCCCTTTTGTGACTGATTCAGGGGCTTGTTATAGGCACAAAAGTGCCTCCTAAGCTATCCTACCAATGAGACTGAAGATTGTAAAAGCATCTAGAACAAAAAGGACAAAGACTTGATTCTGCCCCAGACAGTCCAAATACCATGCCTCCATTGATTCCAAGTATCCCTGGATGAGTCGTTTAATTATTTAATTACCTTCCACCCTCTCATTTGTACAATCAGGTTTATAGTGATATACTTAGGTGATAGGTAGATAGGTAGGTAGATAGATAGATAGATAGATAGATAGATAGATAGATAGATAGATAGATAGGGTAAGAAATATATAAGTACATAGATAATACATAGAGGTTCCCTAGTATTAGGTTTCTGTTGCTTATTTTTCTCTATTTTATAACTGATGGTAGAGGTCTGAATAATAATCCAAAATGACTCTAAATCTTCTTCACTCGGGAGCCCATCCACTATGGGAAGGGGGAAGCGCTGTTACCCTTCCACATCTTTCCCACCAAACAGTTCCTCTTCCTGCCATTCTCCCATCAGGATCCCTGGGTGCCTCACTGTCCACCTACCTCTGGGCTCTCCCCAGCCTTTCTGCAACCCTCACCAGAGTCACTGAAGCTGTTTTCCAACCTGCAATGTAAGTGCTTTGGCTTTGGCTTTGCTGGTAATTACTGCTACCACATCTGTGTTTACTTTAAAAGCCATGGCTAAGGTAATTAGCTGGCAGCTGGCGAAGCTTACAATAATAATGTACCTGACATTTTAGGTATCTCTTTCCTAGATATCACTTTTCCCCACATCATTTTATTTGCACAGTCAACAGACAGCATTGGCGTACCGTCCCTATGTGGAGCATAATTAGGATCCATTTGTATCTCAGATATTGACTTTTTAAAATGTGGTTGGGTTCAGAAATGGCTGCTTTTACACCTAGAGTGATATTTTTTTATTGTGATTTTTTTTAATGGCCAAACAATTGTGGGAGGTGTGCTATGCACAGGACCCTAGTTATAGGTGCTAGGGTCACAAATAAAGGTATGAAATCCTGCTTCTTCGGGGGGACATTGAAGTTTGAATGGAGATGAGCATCAGACAAGCAAGTGTCTGATATAGGAGGCACTCATGGACACCCGTGAACAGAGTGTTGAAAAGGAAGGCTGTGTGTGTAGTTACTGAGCATGCTCGGGATCTAGATGGGTGCCTTTCTAGAGCAAGCGGTATAAGCAAAAGTCTGAAGGTTTTATAAATGTAATGCACTCCTCTTTGTTGACAATTTAAAGCTAAGACTTAGATGAAGCGAACCAGGCCTCAAAGGCACAATACCTAAGGAGGATCTGCAAGTACAGGTGTGTCCGGAACCCTTCCATGACAGCACCCACTGGACAGCTCGGGAGTACCTCTCTCTTTAATATCTATCCCTCACCACCTCTCAATCCACTCTAGTCCTACTGTAAAAGGTCTGGGGATGTCCACAGGGGCTGTACAGTAACTGAAGAATCCTACAGAGGTGAAAACTCAGTCACAGTCAAACTCCAGGCTGTTGGAAAAGCCTAGACGGTAAGGGTGTGCACTGTGGAAAGCGCAGCAGCAGGCATGTAATGGGGTTGTGCCAAGAGAAATGCAGCATGCACCACAGGCAGGTAGAACGAGAGGAGTAGGGCCACCCAAGCCCATTTGAGTCCATGTAATGGACATGGAGCTGCAAGATTTGATGTTTGCCTTGTGCCGTTTTCTATTGCTTTGGTCTGGTCTTTCCTCCACAGGCTCCTGAATCTTTCCTTGTGGACTAGGGAGAGATGTTTACTATGTGCCATTATGGAAGTATGTAAGTTGTGTTTCACCTCTGTAGTTTCAGTCTTGAAGCCTCCTTGCAGGGAACCCCTCTTTTCAGTGGCTTCCTGGAGCCTTGAAGACCCTAGGGACTTTTACTTCTGCATCCCTAAGAGAGCATAGGGATGGTACTGTGAATTAGTACTGTCAGTTGTGTTGGATTTCACAGAATCTCAGAGTTAATAGATTGCCTTGAATATTAAAAGAGACTTTGGACTTTGGGCTCTAGGTCAATGTTTAAACTGCTAAGTTTTGGGGAGACTGATAGACATGAACTAAATGCATTTTGCCTTATGAAATGGCAACGAGTTGTGGAGTACATAACTATATTACTATGGTTAAAAGTGATAAGCTTATCTGTCAAGAAGACACTGGGTGGACTTGTAACAGCTCATCTTCATTGCCAAGTTGGCAGTATTTGATATTAATTAGGAGACATGTCTCCATGCATGCCTCTGATGGCATTTCAAGGGAGGTTTAAATGAGTAGAGGATTCATGCCAAATGTGGGCAGCAGCATCCCAGGGTGGAGACCCAGACCTAATGAAGAGGGTGAAAAGAGGAAGCTAGCTATAATGGTTAAGTTCCATGTCAACCAGACTAGATTTAGAAACTCTGTGGAAGTATACCTCTGTATTTATGAATGCATTTCCAGGAAAGTTAAACTGTAGTGAAAAACACAACCTGAGTGTGAGGTACACAGTCCCACTGCAAATATAAAGGAGAAAGTGGGCAAACATCTCTCTCTCTCTCTCTCTCCCTCCCTCTCTCTCTCTCTCTATCTATCTATCTATCTATCTATCTCCCTCCCTCCCTCC
>NW_022196910.1:53615978-53628910 GCF_008632895.1 Mastomys coucha
CCTCTCTCTCTGTCTCTCCCTCCCCCCCTCTCTCTCTGTCTCTCTCTCTCTCTCTTGCTCTGAGTTTTGCCTATAGATGCAATACCATCATCTGCCTCATGCTACTGTGCCTCCTGCACTGAGGTGTACTGATTTTCTTCTTAAACGACGACCCAAAGCAAAACCCTGTTCCCTTGCATTGCTCCTGTCAAATGTTCTATGACATAAATGATAAAGGCTCCTAATTCTTAGCTCCTTGACTTCTCCCTATGACGAATCTTATACCTAACCTTGTCTAACCTGGTGAGAGGAACCCATAGCAGAAGAAAGAAAAGGAAAATTAAACTTTTAAATTCTCATTACACCAGTCACGACAGCGTTGTCTCATAGCCTTCTAAATGTTGTCTCGTATCTAAAAGGCTATTTATAGCTAGGTGTTCTAAATTAAGTCTCTGGGGGAAGATGGCAATTTGGTGCTAAGATCTAAAACACAAATAAGTAATAAAGCCCTTTATTCCTTGACTAAAAAATTATAGATTTTTGCAGAAAAGAAAAAAAGGGAATATCTGAAGAGCAACTCCACCAAAGGAGAGGTGGATGGTGACATGTCTGCTGTCACATAAGTCGTATGCTGAGACATAACAATTATCTCAATAGCTTAAGAAGAGTAAATGCACATGATAAAATCTTCCTAGGAAAAGATTACTGAAATAGTAATAGTGAGTAGAAATCACACAGTTAGATAATTGCAGAGTGAACCTGAATGGTGGTACTGGCAGATGTGCAAAGCCATAGGAGAACTTCTGTGCCACCAGAGGAGTTAACAAATGCAATGTGTCATTTCTATTCTCCGGCTGATCCTGCGCCGTAATTGCTTAATGATGATCATGTGAGGAGTCCATAAGTTTTGCCAGTTCACTTCACTGAGCATCGGTGATTTGTTAAATAGCACAATTATTCAAATTTGACACTACATAAGATTTGTCACTTAACAGTTTAAGTATTCATTATCATATTGAGATTGTATGTGTGTGTGTGAGAGAGAGAGAGAGAGGAGAGACAGAGATAGAGATAGAGATAGAGACAGAGAGAGACAGAGAGGAGAGAGACAGAGACAGAGACAAAGAGAGAGAGACAGAGACAGAGACAGAGACAAAGAGAGAGAGACAGAGAAAGAGAGGAGAGAGAGAGAGACAGAGACAGAGACAAAGAGAGAGAGAGACAGAGAGAGAGAGGGGAGAGAGAGAGAGAGAGAGAGAGAGAGAGAGAGACTTGCTTCCAGAAGCTTTAACAGCTTTGGGACTTACTACTGCAGAGCTTTGCCAATGTGGTCACCACCACCACCCCTATACCTGCTCAGATTCTCAAAGTCAATCTATCACAGCTCTAGGCCCTTGGTCTGGGTCTTCAGGAATCTGCATTCCTGTCATGACTTGAATCTTACCCAGGAAGCTGACATTGGGCTAGCTGATCTAGCATGATGTCCTGGTACATAGCTGAATGTCTGGCATATAATAAACATTTACTGAATATCTGCTAAGCAGATTATGGCTGGTATTGTGTATCAGTGTGGTAAGGAGTGGGTCTGTGAGCTCAACAGCCAACATGATCCTTTAAGCATAAGTGGGATAGTGTTCCTAATAATCACTGTCTCCACAAGTGTCACATCTCACTCAGAGTGACCAGTACTGAAGCTCTTTTAGTGGCCCACGTGCCCCTGGAGCCTAGCTGCTGTGTCCTTTCTGTTCCATGTCCTAGCTCTTTCATCTCTGCTCTGCCCTGAGACCATGTTCCTCCTCCTCCTCCTCCTCCTCCTCCTCCTCCTCCTCCTCCTCTTCTTCTTCTTCTTCTTCTTCTTCTTCTTCTTCTTCTTCTTCTTCTTCTTCTTCTTCTTCTTCTTCTCCTTCTCCTTCTCCTTCTCCTTCTCCTTCTCCTCCTTCCCCTTCCCCTTCTCCTCCTCTTCCTCCTCCTCCTTCTTTTCTTCTTCCTCCTCCTCCTCCTCCTCATCATCATCATCACCCCAGGAATATTGCCTGATGAGGGCCTCTGTGGAAACTCTTCCTTCTGCCTTCCCAGCATCCCCTTGGCTTCCTCATGAGCCTGGCTGATTTGCTTATATCCTGCCTTGCTGGTTAACTCAGCCATCTGACTCTCCCAACCCCTGGCACCGGTGCCCTCCTCTACGTCTGGTATAACTTTTCTTTTAATAAATTACTAAATAACTTACCTAGTAATAACAATTTGGGTATCTTTCATCTCTTTTTTCCCTATTAAAAGTTAAGCTCCTGAAGGAAGATACCTTGTCTGATTTATAAACTGACCCATGCTCTGTGCCTAAAATCATGTCTGAACATGTATATCTGTAGATAATAGATCACTGAGGAACTGCACCATTAAACATCATACAATGTTTTACAATGCATCCCTCCTCACAATGACTCCTGGTGACAAGAATTCCACTGCTATTCTCACTTTGATGAGCAGCTTAGACTTGAGAAGTTGAGTCCCTTGGCCTTTCGCTCACCCTTCCTCATAGCTCCATCTAACATCAGTAAGCTAAAACTTCCCTGCCCGACCTCCCTGTAACTGGAACAGAAGGCACGTTGAGAGGTTGCACAGTGGAAGTGAGCCAGCGGCCATGCTCCCCCCTTTTTCTTTATTTCTGCACCAGTGTGGCTGTGGAAACGCGGAACACCCTGTAGCAGCATACAAACATGCATGTGATAGCGAGTAAAAGAAAGACAGGCTGTGCGTGAGAGAAAGATCAAGGATGGGTAAATGGAAAAACTCAAAAATAAAAGAAAAAAAAACTCTGAAGTGATTTCTGTTTCTGTTCTGAGACTAAAAGGTTAGCCCTTTGCTCACACCACATGAACTAGACCCTCTTTCCTATGTCCTTCAGTTGTTCCATATGAAGCGACTTCCTGAGAACCTGTAGATACCTCCAGCTGCTCACAAGTGTTCAACAGTGCAAAAGAATAGTGTCTCCAGACCTGCCCATCTGAAGAATCTGAGATAATTCAGGAGATCTCCAGGTTACATCTCGCTTGTTTTTTCAAGAGTCTTTTTTTCCATTGGCAGCTTTCTTCTCCCAGTGACCCTGCCACTCTCAACACAGGTCAAAAATAGATAAAGCATGAGGAGGGGCTGTGCTGTCCATCCACTGCTGTTCCCCAAGAGTGGTTTCTCCTCCATTTTACCCTCCGCCCACACTCTACTGCTCTGAGATTCTCTCAAAACAGTCACGAGGCAGGGGAGCATCCACCAACTGAAGTCAGTGAGATCTTAAGAGATACATTTTTTGTTGTTGTTGTTGTGATTTTTGTTTTTGTTTTTTCGAGACAGGGTTTCTCTGTCTAGCCCTGGCTGTCCTGGAACTCATTCTGTAGACCAGGCTGGTCTCGAACTCAGAAATCCGCCTGCTTCTGCCTCCCAAGTGCTGGGATTAAAGACATGAGCCACCAACATTTAAGAGAAACACGTAGAACTGCCAGTGCGATCCTAAGAGAAGTATTTACCAGTCCAAACCTCAGCTCACCCAGGGAGAACACAGAGTCAAAACCATAGTTTCTGTAGGGAGGTTTTGAGGATTCAAGGAGATATCTTGGCACGGTCATCCCCGGCACTCATCCTCATGGACTGAGTGGCTTCCGTGGCTTCAGTGGCTTCGGTGATAAGCAGTTACATCTTGTAACTCTGGGGGCTGGGAAATCTATGAAGGTGCCAGGAAGAACTGTTGAGGGACAAGATTCTGATTTGCAGATATGCATCTTCTCGTCACGTGTCAGCAGCCCATGAAGAGAAGAAAGCCCTTTGTCTCTTCGGATAAGGGCGGGCCACAAGGACTCTGCTGAATATGTGACTCAAAGGCTCCACCTTCTCACATCTGGTGCTGGGATTGCAATACATACATTTAAGAGCAATGCGTTCAGTCTACAGCATATGTGTAAAGTCTTTGCTAAACTGAATGTAGGCAGTAAATAATCAGAACTAAGATGTAAATATTTTTTACCATGAACCAAGTGTGCTAAATATTGACACACCCATCATTGTAATCAAAATAGTAAGATGTTATTATCCCCACTTTATAAAGTAGTAAAATTAATAGCTGCTGTTAACAAATGCTAATAACTTACTAGTGATTTATTGTTCTCATTGTTACCACCAAACAGCTTCACGTGCTTTCAGCCTTGTGATGACTGTATTTCGTTAGCTCTCTGGAAAGAGGCACCTCTGGCCCTAAGTATCACTGACTCAAGAGAAGTCTAGTAACAGAGCCCTTGAAAGGTCTCTCCCACGGTCTCTGTCCTTTCCTGGCCACGGGCAGAATGGCATTTCCAGGGACCCGTGGCCAGTCTTTAATCCTCTAACCATGTCAGACATTTCCACACTCACGGTGTTAACCATGTTAAGCTACAATTTTCTTTTCTTTTAAAAATTGTACTTACGTACTTACTTACTTAATGTGTCTGAGTGTTATCCACAAGGTGTGTCTTTTGAGCCACAGACATGCAGTACCCACAGAGGCTAGAAGATGGCCTCTGGAACTGCAGTTACAGACAGTTGGGAGCCACCATGTGGATGCCAGGAATCAAACCTGGGTCCTCTGAAAGAGTAGCTAGAGCCATATCTCCACCCTAGTCACAATTTTCTAATACAGAATACCCACAATTCCTCTACATAGTTAAGTATCACATGATTGCTAACATCAGGAAGCCTATAATCTCAGTATAAGGGTTAGAATAAACAAAATTTAATTTAAATAAAATAACCATTTTAGGAGTGTAACTAGGGCGTAAGTATCACTAGTCAGAATGCAGATTCAAAGGTTCCTTGGAGACCTTTCCTCCGCTACGTTCCTGTGCAGAGCCATGGGCAGGCAGTGGAAGCTCACTATGGCTCACCTACTTAACCAGAGAATCCAGTATCTATGATGAGGTAAGGAAATGACTGCCCAGAGCGGCTGGCACGGCAATCAGTCCTGAAAACAGGAGCACATAAAGATCCCCACATAGTGAGGCGGACTGCGGTGTCTCCCAAATCAGACTGCGTTCATTACTGTACAGGGCTGAATGTTGAACCAGATCGGAATCTTTTCACCTTATGTGCTTGTATCATATACTAAAAACACACAGTGACTTGACTAACACCCAGATGCCTCACACGCAGAGAAATACCAAATCCAGATATGTTTGATACCGATCAATTTCCACACCCCACGTCAATGCACGTATGTGTTGAATGTAACCTAGATCAGTTTTTTTCTTATTACTCTCTCTCATAACCACACTAAGTTCCAAATGAATAAATTTCGGTTGAGCATAGTTGTCCTGTTTGCAATTATATTTTAATATGTTTGTTCTGTTCTATAAATTTTAATTACTTATTCCAAACTTAGTTGCTATAATTACCCCATCACAGTTTTAAATTTTTCATCAGTTTTTCTTCTTCCTTCGCACAGACGTGTGAGAGAGATAAGTTATTAATGATTGCTGCCTGAAGCTCAGAGTTAGATGCTGGCATTGTGGGATGGATGACAGGTGGAGGATAATGGCCTCAAACACAGCCTGGCCCACCTGCTCCTGACTAAAAAGGAGCTTCATTGCCGGGTATCTCAGTGACCTGGGTCCTACAATCGGAATGCCAGATCTGATAGCATGGCATTTGGATTTTAAAAACACAAGGAACATTGGGGAGCAGAATTTCATAAACGTTATCAGAGTTGGGAAATATGTGGAAGAGCTCTGGAGTACTTGGGGGGACTCCTCTCTGTCCTCCATTCTTTTTTTTCTTTTTTAAAGTTGATTTAAGTTTTACTGCATTATGATGAGAAAAGACACAAATTTTCAGTTTATCTGAATTTGTCAACATTTAAAAACATATTTCAAGTAAATAGAATTACATCACATTCTTCTTTCCATTTTGTACCCCAACTCCTCCCAGAGACCTCCCTTCAATACCTGCAATACCTTTTCTTTTATTTTGTCACATTCTTTAAAATTTATAAAACATTATAACAATAAAAATTAGTATAGAAGTTGTTTGATATAAAACAATCAATTGAACAGACTTATGTAGATGCTTGTCTGCAGCAATACTGAAAATGCATACGTTTTTCTCAATATAAGTTTTAAATAACTGCAAACATATCACCTGTATATTTTAAAATAACACATCACTAGTAGTCCTTTTAAATGAACATATGTTTCCACAAATCCAGCCCTACAAAGGATAAGAGAGGGAAAACACCAACATAAGGAGCAAAACTACATCCTAGAGGAAGCAAGAAAGTAACCTTTCAACAAACCCACACAAAGATAATCCCACCTCTAACAACAAAAATAACAGGAAGTAACAGTTACTTTTTTAGTATCTTAATATGACAATTAATATTACCAACTTATCCTAATCGAATCAAATTCAAAAGTATGAAGAATTGAAAATTTGTTGGCTATCACCTGGTAATTTGGTAATTGGAGAAATATGTCCAATATTGTACAATCCACTTTCTGTTTGTTCGTATGTGACAGTGTCTTGCTGTGTACCACATAACGGTCTTGAAACCATGCTTCTCCTATCTCAGCCTCTCTATTAGTAGGATTGTCTATTTGATGTGTTTACACTATACTATTGTGGGGCAGTGTGGGGCAGTGATCTGCTCAGGTAACTTAGGCCCAGTAGAGTATTTGGTTTTGAGCCCTGGAGCCCCTGTGGGCAATTTCTGCTTTCAGGAGGCAGAAGAAGCTTGGCCATAACTCCTGAGTCTTTGGCTCCTGCTTCAGTTACAACCCCTCACAGCTGCCCCGACAGGAGATATGTGCTCTATCAGGTAGACAATGCCCCAAGCTCCCAGCATTCTAGCTGGACCCTTCCCCCAGTCATCTGACCACAAGCCAGACATGCCACACCCCATACAATAAAAGGGGCGGTTTGCTCCCTCCTCTTCTTTTGCTCTCTCACTCTCTTGCTCTCTCAATCTATTGCTCTCTTATTCTTCCTCCCGCCTCCTCTTGCTCTCTCTCCCCTCTCTTTCCTGCTTTGTTCTTCTCTTGCTTTCTTCCTTCCCTTTCTCTCTTTCTTTTCTCTCTCTTCTTCCTCTCCATCCCTTCTCTCTATGTGACCAGCCTATTTTCTCCTTCCTACAATAAAATAACTCATTTATACATTGCCTCCTTTTTAACTAATGCGCCACCCCACCTGCAGTCCTCAACACCAGGGGAGAGAGCTCCAGGCCACAGCCCAGGCCCCGCTTTGGTACAGCATACTATGGTTTTCAAAACAGCTTACATATTTCAAAATTATTTATACAGTCAAAAGAAACATAAACAATTAACTTGGGAGGTGGCTTATAAGAGAACAACAAAGAATGAGAATGAATGCTTTGCTTGACATTTGTAACCATTGTATCAATTTTGAAGAGAACTTTATAAGTTTCTCTGAGATGAATGCTTTTCAAAATCATCACAGCCAATGAACCAGATTCTTACCGTCACCTAATGTCTGTGCCACCCTCCAAGCAGAACCACTGTTCATTGAAACAGTTGGTGAATGATTTCATGGATAGACCATCTTAATACACACATTTCTTAAATGAATGTAACCTGTTCTCTGTGGGCTGAGAATAAAGTCACTCACTCAAGTCAAATAGCTTTGACCATAACAGGAAATCTGTATTCAAAAATCGTGCCTACAATTCATTCCTTGGTGCAGCAGAACTGTCATTCGGACTTAGAAGTTCTCGTTAGGTAGGATTACCTCCTTTAACCCACTCTTGATGTTTAACAGGACAGCAAACCATGACACTTCCCCCTGTACCAATGTCCTCTCTGCCTAACTTCTCTACAGTTCCTCTCCAAAGACAGGTTCTCAGCTTCTGTTGCCTGGGATCTGTTATCAGATGCCCCTGATTTGCCTACCTATAATTTCTGCCTTTTCCAATTGTCAAGACACATCGCCAATCGATCAAGATCATCAAATAGGGCTAGGCCTAATAGTGACATACCTGTAACCCCAATTCTCAGGAGGCTGAGGCAGGGGGATCATGAGTTTAAAGCTACCTGGGGCTACATAATGAGATTCTACCTCAAAACAAAAGAAGAAACAAACAAACAAAGTCACCCAAGCTTCCTCACAGCCTGCAATGCAGTAGGTATGCCTTTGAACTTGATAGAGCAAGTTAGTGTATGAATAAACTTCTCTGCATATACATGCATATTCATAAGCCTATTCTGGAAGCACGCCACTCATCTTTACATTCAGCATTATACACCTGCTATAATTGCAGATCGTCCGCTTTCTTTAATTGACATCATAAAAACAGTGCATATCAGGGTTGGAGAGAAAGCTCAGTGGTTAAGAGATGTGGGTTCAGTTCCCAGCTCACAGCCATCTGTAATTCCACTTCCAGGTGATTCAGGGATCTCTTCTAGCCTCCATGGACACAAGACACATGCACAGTACTCATGCATACATGCATGCAAAATACTAATAAACAGAAAATGAAAATCAATAAAAATAATTTTTGCAGAAAATACACATCCTAAAAACAGTAGATAGAAAGAAAGCCTGAGAATCAACCACTTTTCCATGAAAAACTAAGATTGCTTTTTATTTTTTTTTCCAGATCGTAAGAGAAGGAAATATTTTACAACAAATACTCTGATTAAAGTGCCATTTTCTTCTTGAATGTGACTCTGGGTCTAAGATGTCCAGAAGAGCCCTAATTTTAAGAGCAAAGATAAATAAACTAAGAAGCCAGCAGGTTAAAGCCACAGTCTCTTAGCACAAATGTCTACACCCGAAGGGAACGTCAGCATAGAGCAAAGCTAGCATGGCCCCGCACCACAGTTTTCGTGATGCCTTCTTAGCCAGCCATGGGCTCCTGGCAAAGCTGGTCTCCTGTGTCAGTCAGATTGGTCTGTGCATACACTGGTCAAAAAGAGTCACTGACTTAACGCTTCAAAGTGTCCCTAAAGCTTCTGGTGACTCCGAGACATGACCAAATATAATCTGTAGCATTCTGCTTGGGATACCTCAGCAAAGTGACGTGCATAGCATTGATTAACAATGAACATCTATTACTTATAGTTCTGAGGCCTGGTAAGTCTGAAATCTGGGTGCCAGTACACTGGATATCTGATAGCAGCCTTTGTTTATGGATGACCTCATGCTCTGGAACCGCAAAAGACCTTACCTTGACATACCAGAGAAATGGAGATTTGGTGTCTCTCTTTTTATAAGGGCACCATTCCCATTGTGACTTATGACACTAACCCTAATTACCTCCCTAGAACCCCACCTTCAACTACAGCCACACTGGAGATGAATTGGGACTTGAATATTTGAATAGGGGAAGAAAGAAACACAAGTGTCCAGTCCATAGTACAGCTCTTGTCTTACTTTGGGGGAAGTTAGCTTATACAGTGAGTTAATATAAGTAGGTAGGTATTGCTTCCACAGGGAAAGAAGTCACCATCTAAATGAATCCCTAAATTATTGGTTTCTACATGTTTGATGCAGACAGCATTGCCTTTGCTAAGTGAAGCTACAGGAGTTGAACAGTCTAAATACTTCATGTTTATCAAGATGTGAATATTAAGGCAAAGAGAGCACCCACCAGCACTCCTCTGAGAGAAGCAAAGCCATGTTCCTAGTGCCTTGCAACCCAGATAAAAGACAAGCCAGCTGATCAACATAAGGACTTAGTCTCACTTGGAACAGAGGTGGTCACTTGTCAACAGTGATCTAAAAGGAGTCATTCAGACAAAATGTAAGTCAACATCCTCTGAATGTTAAAACAGGGCAGCTAGAAGTAATAGGTGCAGAGAATCAGGGCTGTGTTGGTAGGTACTGTCCCTGACGTAAAACATTAAAATGGTATGTTTCATGAAAGATGTTACGTTGAGGTTTGGCCTATTGCTATGTATTGTGATGCAAAGTGTGGGCTCCCAAGTCCTGGTTGCCCCAGAGAATCTGCACATAGACCTAAGTGACGCTATGTGACCTGGCCCTAAGTTACTTCTGATTGGTGAATAAAGATGCCTAGAGCTGGGTAGAACTGAGATAGATGGGGCTTAGGGTTCCCAGGAGTCAAGAAAGTGTGGCCATGAGGGCTAGCCAAGTAGAGTTAAGGACAACCTAGATGAAACACAATAAATAATAACTTGAGGTTATTGATAAGAAATAGATTTCAATAGCATAGAGGGTAAAGATCTTTCCAACTTTAGTGCTGTTAAAAAGTTTATTGTAAATAATAAAGGTTGTGTGTCTCTTATCTGGGAACTGACTGGTCAATGGCTGGGGGTGGGGAGGTAGGGGTTTGTAGAAAGCCCAGATTGAGATTCAATTTTCCTACAACAATGTTACAAGTTTTTAAATAGATCAGAAAAGTCCCAGATCAAGTATTAGCAATCTGTTTGCTACTGCTTTAGCTGGGAGTAGACAGCGTGTACTGTGACCAGGGGACTCTTCCAAGTGCAGATTGAATATTCAGCTTCTGGGCTTGTGTGGACCACCCGCCCTCCTGTCTCCTGAAGATAGGCCTCCTCGCATTACTAACTTCCTCTCCATGAAGCTAACCTGTCAAACCTCTTCATGAACAAATTAGTCTCCACATTGCCTCTGAGCTCACAATTCCCTGCATTTTTTCATAGTAAATCTATATTTATGAGACTTTGACAAAGCCACACAGCACTGACACGCAGTGATGGTGCCGAGAATTCTAATCTCCTGGGCCTCCTCATACTTCTGCACAATCCCAAAGCTCTTTGATTCAATTTTTTAATAAAATATTGCTTGCATTTATGTCTGTGTACTGCATGCTCATGGAGGTCACACAAGGGTGTCAGATCTCCCATTACTAGAGTTATGAATGGCTGTGAACCATCATACAGAAGCTGGGAATCAAACTCTGCTACTTTGGAAGAGCTATAAGTACTTTCAACTGCTGCCCTGGCCATCTCTCCAGCCTGCAAATCTCTGTGATCTTAACCATATGGCCATATCTTGTATAAAAGTGATATGTTTTAATAATTGCTTATCCATTTATTCATATGGACTAAATTCTATTCTGTTGCAATTTTTTCTTGATATACAATAGCAAATAGTATGAGATCTAAAATAAGGAGCTCTGAGGAATATAGAGATGGCTCAGTGGTTAAGAGCACTGGCCACTTTTATATACTTCAGTGCCAAATGACTAGATGACTCCCTCTGGGCTCTGCCAACACCATGCATGAGTGTGGGGCCCATACATATATGCAGGTAATTATACACAATAAATAAAAATAAATTTAAAATGAATAAAAACGTAAATGCTAGAGTGGGTTCACTTGCTCAATGTAGGACTCTTATCATCTGTGAGAAATGGAATATGAACATTAGAGCTTTGCCTGCTTATGGCAAATGCAAAGAGATTATCAGTGTCCATAATAAAAAAATATGATGCTTACAGGGAACACACTTATTGATCCTAATACCAGAAAAGAATTATTCACCTATATCCACATGAAGACTATCCTTGAGAAAATGAACTTCTATCGTAGCCTGGGGGTAAATAGAGCTCAATTCGCCAAGTGGATTTCTTCCCATCTTCACACTGGACAGAGGGAATGCATAGGGATATTAGGGAATAGCAACAGGGCATTTCTTTACTTTCCACAAACACAGACTGCCGGTGTCACCCTCCCTGCTTACTCAGAGAATATTACTTGTCAAAAAAGACCCAGGACTGAAGGCATCGCCGGCTGCGGCTGTCAGCCAGGTTGGCCCCAAAGCAACTACTTCTTATTATCAGTCATGTTTTTCCTTCCCTGAGGTTGTCAGAAACAAAGAGGGTCAATTCATGGTCACCTCTGCCAGAACTGTTTTCCCTGCCAGTCAGAGATATGAAAGTCTGAAACGGGAAACGTAGGCACGCATGCTATCTTTTTATTTTCAAATTCAATTCTCTTAAAGGGAAACACTGTAAACTAAGAGGGCAGGTGCTGACTAGAAATGGGGGAATCATTTAATAGTACCTCAAGATGTCTCATCAGGAAGGAGCCCAGGCTGGATAACATACCACAGGCTTTTGTGTTATGATAACTAATAGAAATAGCTACAAAGAGGTAGGAGCCGCATGAAGGTCAAAGCAGCACTTTATGTATGCACTTGGCATGTCATATTGGGTGGATGTCAATGTCTGGTGTTGGGAGAACTGTGTGGAGATGCAAGGCTTTGGATATGAGACAAAGCCAGGGTACTGAATCAAGGATGCTGGGCCCAAGTTACTGGCTTGAAGTCTGACTCATTGCAGGGTAGTTGGATAGAGAAAGTGATTTTCCTCCTGAGCCCAGTTGAGAGAAATGAGGGAGAGGAGGAGGAGGAGGAGGAGGAGGAGGAGGAGGAGGAGGAAAGAGCATGTGACTTAGGACCGATTACGTGGAGCTCCAGGAATATAGAATATTACTAACCCTCTCTTCCCAGGGAAGATAAAGGAGATAAGAGGTGGAGAGAAAGTCAGAGACACCCCAGAACTTTTCCTGAGTGGTTTTGAAGTTGTTTCACTGAAGAAAATAATAAAATGAGCTGTGGATCCCAACCAAGCTGAACTAACGTTACAGGCATGCTCTGTCGGTGGTCTCTCAGGGGCTCTGGCTCAGAGAGAGCCTATGTTAGCTTTACTGATCTTGCAGACATCCTGGAAGTCATAAGAACTGTTCGTGGGACTCCGTGTTTTCAGTATTCACTGAGCCCCTCTAATGGTGTTGCTGGCCTTGTGAGTAAGAACAAAAAGAACTGTAATTTCAAAAATAGTGACAATAAGCTAGACAAAAATATTGTTTGAACGTGAGGAAACTCACACCAGTGTCAGGACATGATTGCACCAAGGGAAAAGTGGGCAGAGTGATCTGACAGAGTGAGCATCACAGTGCAGGGTGGGTGGGTGCTGGGTGCAGGGTGGGCGGGTGCGG
>NW_022196910.1:53629166-53673552 GCF_008632895.1 Mastomys coucha
GGTGGGTGCGGGGTGCAGGGTGGGTGGGTGTGGGGGTGCAGCAGGGAGTGTTCCTCTCATGGCCAGGACTTCATTTAAGGATTAATGTAGAAAAATAACCAGAGGTTGAGGTGTCTGCAGGAGAAAGAGTGTCATCAAATGAGAATGGCTATTGGTGTGTGTGTGTGTGTGTGTGTGTGTGTGTGTGTCTGTCTGTCTGTCTGTCTGTCTGTCTGTGTGTCTGTCTGTCTGTCTGTCAGCCTGCCTGGCTGCCTTCATATCCAAACTGAGAAAAAGACAAAAATCTTGACATCTTAAAGCACTGAATGGCCATATAAGAATACAAACAATGTAGTTCTGTTTATATAAGCCACATGTGAATCCAGGAGCTGGAGAGATGACTCAAGGGTTACGAGTGCTGCATGCTCTCTCAGAGAACCAAGGAGAGGACCTCGGCCCTGGGAAGGTTCTGAGCCCCAGTGTGGGGGAATGCCAGGGCCAGAAAGTGGGAGAGGGCGGGGTGGCAGGCATGGGGAAGGGGGAGGCAATAGGGGTTTGTTTTTGTTGTTTTTGTTTGTTTCTTTGTTTTTTGGAGGGGAAACTGGGAATGGAGAAATTCGCATGTAAATAAAGAAAATATCTAAAATAAAAAAAAAAAAAAGAAAACACACACACAAAAAAGAGAACTCAGGTTCAATCTCCAGCACCCACATGGAAGCTCATAAACATCTATAACTCAGGTTTCAGGGAACCTATTGCCTTTTCTCATACCTTCGCAGGTACCACGGATACATGTAGTGCATAAACATATGTGCAGGCAAAACATCCATACATATAAAATAATGGTAACTTTTTTTAATAATTGTAGCTCCGATGGGAGGGTAGGGAGTGGGGAGGTTAAGTTTGCAGGCTGTTAAGATGAAACTTTAAACATCTGATCTAAAGTGCCCAGGAGAAACATTAACAAGTACCTGGGAATCGCTTAAAACTTGAATATTAGATTTCCTGAAGGGAAAAAAGTGAATCAAAATATGTTTTTTAAATGTTCTAGAAAGATATATATGAGACAAGGTTATATTTGATGTAAAATGACGGTAAAGAGAAAGATAGCTGTAGGCTCCAAGAATCAGTTGAGGTGATCAGTCAAGATGATCAGTTGAGATGATGACTCACAATTGATGATGACTCACAATTGATGATGGCCCATAATTGATGATGACCCATAATTGTTCTTTGTATCTCATTGGGAAGAAAAGATTCATAATAATACTAAGATCTATAATCCTTCTCTGCTCTTGTAGTGATGTGGCAACACTGATGTCAAGCATGAAGTTTATGATCACAGTTAAACACAAATGAAGTAGAAACCATTTTGGAGCAGAAACCACTCTCCTGAGTATTTTTTTCCCTCTGACTTTTCTCACAGCTTTTAACAAATTGTTAGTGACCATTGTGTCCAAAGTGATCAGAAATACCGGACGGAATCCTTCTGGTAAGACACTCTTAGTGGTGGGGAATTAGCCAAAACTGGGTAGTTTCTCACTGACAGCTCAATGAACTGTTACTACATAAGACAAACAGAATCAAAGTGATTCAGTTGGTAGTGATCTGGATTTCAAGACTCTTGAGTTATGAGAAATGAAAATTAAGTTTGTGTCATTAATTCTAACTTCTAGGGCAAATTGGAGCCATATAAAGTTGCCCTTATGAAAAAAGGGACATGAAATGCAAATGTGAGAATACTAGACAGAATACCAACCTCACAGTGTAGGCCCATGAACCTCATAAGAGATTGCTCTGTTCGTCCCCTGGACAGAAGGCATCCAGTCACATAATCATGATTCCTTGCAGTGGCACAGAGAGACTCAACTGTTTGCTGGTAGAATTAGCATGGCTCTGTTCTCACCTGCACATTGGAAAAGGAAGTAAAAAGGCCCGAAACTCTTGACCTATGTGTGGTGTCCAGTTAAGAAGGTTGACTCACCAATTCTCCAATGACATGCACTTCACATCTGAATGTCATATTTAGACTTCCTGCCTGTTATTAACCCAACTAATATATCTTATCTTCATGGCAATGCCTGAAGTAGTCACAGATGTAGGGCAGTTCAATCATAGCTCATCTACGTTTCTTTTCCCGAGGGTGACAAATATTCTGACAGAAACAATTTAAGAGATAAAAAGTTTACCATAGCTCACGATTTCAAGGTACAGTCCATGCCCAAAGAGAAATGAAGGCAGCTGAGGTTCTAGGCAACTAGCCATCCCACAGCCAAGACAGGACACAGAAAGGAGCAAATGCTTCTGCTAGCATTTTTCTCTCTACTAATGTGAGCCATGATCCCAGCCATGAGATCCCAGCCATGTGAGAGCACAATGGGCGAGTCTTGCCATCCCAGTCAAGGTCATCAGGATCATTCCCCAGAGGAGAGGCCTGTTTTCTGGGTGGTGCTACATTCTGTCCAGGTGACAGTGCTAACCATCACATAGCTCCAAAAAGTGCATGGGACAGAAAGGCACAAAGCCACCAAGACTACCCAAGCTTTTTGGTGGAAAGCCACCTAACTTTCTTGTCGCAGAGGAGGCAGAACACCAGAGCAAGAAATGCACATGGACAGGGAAGACCTATCCACTGCAGAAAACTTTTATGAGAGAATTTTTTATTAGTTCCTTCAGAGCTTCAGACAACTCTGAATTTTGATCATATTCACTTTTTTCCTCTCACCAAAATACCTTTCAGTGAAAACCATGACACCCATCTCCAAATGGGAAGTAGGGGAACGTAAGTGCGCTTTGTTCCCTTGTACCCCTTTCTGGTATAGATCTTTGATTGAAAGAGGAAAAAAAAGTAGGGAAAAGGCAGAGCTTTGCTTTGAGTCTCTGAGGTAACGATATTTGAGTGGTTTGTAGAATGCACTGTGTCTGACTTTGGGTGGTGGTGATGATTGTCTGCACCATATTCAGTTATTACAAGCCATGGTAAGAACCTCAAATGCACTAGAGCGCCCAGCTCTGCAATTAATGTGCAAGATTGTGGGATTGAGGCAAATAAGAACATAATGTTAAATGCTGATCCTGGGCAGGTAATGGCCCTGCCCTCTAGTAGTGGCTGGCATGCTTGGGCTTAGGAAATGGCAACGATTCCCATTCCTAGATATAAGGAGAACAGTGTGTGTGTGTGTGTGTGTGTGTGTGTGTGTAGAATAAAAAGATACATCTCCATTGTAAGTTCTGATATTCTAAGCTTTTCTTCTCCATTTTTCTATAAATACTACTCATGCAATTTTATTTACATCCATGAGCTTGCAAACATCCTTCAAAAGCACAGAAGTAAATTATCACACTCTGTGCTGATACTGCATGTCAAATTCCTCCTTCTGTCAATGACATTTCCCAAGTATCTGCTTTGTACCCTAGTATTTGCAGGTGATGGCTTTATACTTCAGCATTCTGAATCGTTTTATCCCATGTCTCTCATCCTATTACCGTGATTTTGCTCTCAGCATTTTCTTCCCGCAGAGATCTGGTTTATAAACGCTGCTATTTCTGGCAAGGTCATTTACTCCTGAGAGTTCAAATGACCATAACTGCAAACTGGAGATTTTCATCCTGAATGAATATACCCTTTCCCCCCAGTTATACCTCCAGCCAACCTGGGCTGTTCTTTCTTTTCCTTTTTAGAAACAATTTTGTTGTCTTGCTCTTAATCTTACTGCTGGAGAAACCTCAGCATTTCTCTTAAGCCTTGTAGAAATTCCTCAAGGTCATTCCTTCTTCTTGTCCTTGTCACACGATGTTCATGTTCATCTCAACTCATGACCATATCCTGTCATTTATTTTCATTTTGTGACTAAATGTCCAGTAATGATAGAGATCTTGTTTCAAATCTCACATGAGCTCCTCAAGATTTGGAGTTCTTTTAATTTTTTGGAACATGAACATTTCCTGCTTATGCTAGGAGCAAGAATGTTTTGGATAATGGTTTTGTTCAAATCAAAAATAGTAGAAATCCATTTCAAAGTAAAAACATGGAGGTATCGGAGTGCTCTAACTATCTGTGCCTCTGTCCACTGCAATATTTTTAGGCTATAAGTGGCATCAAACATGTCTCTGAACATATCATGCCAGGCCCAAACCATCCATGTTTAGTATCCCTTCATTTGATTTTACAATCAATACAACCATTACAGACTTGATTAAATGGACTCCCCTAGGTTCTATAATGTTAGATATAGCCATACAACTCCTGCAGCCACCCTGAGAGCATCCATTATGTATGACCCCACCTATAGAAGGAGAAAGTTCTATTTACCTGATGTCTTTTTTAGAGGAAATCTGTAGAACTGCTGATATATCACTATAACCATCTGAGAAACACAGCTCATCGTATCAAACACAGTAGAGTTATTTCACACCTTGAAGATGAGAGGACGGCCAATATAGTATGTTCTAGAACCAGCAAGCACAATCCTACGTCAGCTATGCTAAATCGACACCAAGTAGAATTCATTAAAATGAGTAATTATGAAATGACCATGCTGCCTACTTAGTAATATAAAGTATACAAAGACAATGTTCCAATGTCTAAAAGATTTTGTAGGCTGTGGCATCAACTATAACAAAACAGTCTCATTTACACAATGCACCTGCTGAAGCAAAACAGTATAGGTTTAAGAACAAAGGAGCTCTAAAGAGTGTGATGCCTGCCTCTGCCTCTCTTCCCATGTAGGAACACTGCTGATGAGTTTATGGAGCATGCAACCTACAAGTCCAATCTACTTGACTTCCAAGTAATGACACTAAATTAGCTAACTCCTCCCAGATTTGTTTGTCTACTTATAGCAACATGCTGAACAGAGGAGAGATCATAAACAGAAAATTTGAGAAAACCTAAAACAATATAAGCAAGAGAAATATGTAGCTAGAAAACTATTTATTATAAACATATTTGTGCTTATGTTCAAATAATTATTTATACATAAACTGTATAGGTGTCATTTCTGTATTATTTGAAAGTTTGTCCTCACTAGGAACTTAAAATCTCCTCAGACAAGCCACACCGGGAAGAGACTAGATCTTGGTTTGAGATCTTCACATCTTATAGGCCATGCTCCTCATTCCTGACCTAAGTATTCACATCTTGATTTAAAAGTCTCTCTTACTGTATTGATTGTTATGCCCTGTAAATCTCTTTTCTGGACATAAAGCCAAATATTTTACCCTAAATGGAGATAATTTTGTTTCCATTAGATGAAAAAGACACATTTTTGTCTTCTTTTGGTAGAAGAGGCAAAACTAACCTGACATAGTTTGGCAAATACTGTCTTTCTGGGTTCTTTGCTTTAATAAAAATGCAGTGGTGCAAACTGTCACCGTCATAGTGACAATGGCAATGGCAATGAGCACTCTAAGCTTTTTCTCTTAACTTCAGACCAGGAGAGAAAAATGGTAACCCTTTCCCGTTCATGATAAAAGGTCTCATTAGCACCACTCAAGAGTGAAGTCCATCACTACCATGGCATCAAAGTCACAGTAGCAGAAGCTACTGGCCACACCTCATCCACAATCTCCAACAGAGAGCTAGAATGCATGGCTGCTGCTCAGTTCTCAAATGCATGACTGCTGCTCAGTTCTTAAATGCATGGCTGCTGCTCCGTTCTCTTTCTCCGTTTTACAGTCAAGGATCCCAGCCATAGAATGGTCTTCCCCACTGTACGATGGCTTTCCACATATCAATGAACACAATCAAGATAATCTCCCATAAGTGTGAACAGAGCAGCAGCTCAGATAACTCCAGACTTTGTCATATTGACAGTTAACAGGAGCCATCACAACATTATCCTTGGCAACTTGTCACTCAAACACATAAGTTTTAAGCCATAGTCTCCCACTCTTTGCCCCCATAGCCTCATTAGCACGTTATACTAGAAAATGCATTCAAAACAATTCTAAAAACCTTATCATCTTTAACAATTCCAACACTTTAGAAACCAAAGTATGTTAACTGTGAGTTCCGAATAAAGATCAAAAGCGGGTCCCATCTTCCCAGATTATTATAGCACCTACTAAACATTCCTACTCAAAAATGAAGAATTGGAACTCAGAAAGAGATTGCCAGAACAGAACAGAACAAAATCAAACCTCAGCAGGAAAAAAATACCATATTCCCCTGTTCCACACCTAGCATCTGGAGCTTTTAATATAATCAATTAGATTCCACAGGCTTGGAAAGCCCTGGTGCCTGTAGCACACCATTTCTATTGTAAGCTGGTTTTCTTTCACATTTATAACACTCTTTGGCAAACAACCCATGATCCTGGCATCCATTATATGCTGGGGCCTCTGCCATGATCCTGGCATCCATTATATGCCGGGGCCTCCACTGCAACTTAGACTTTGCCATGAATAGTAAACAAAATGGCCTCGAAGGGCCTCTTTGCACAGAATTTCACCATGCTGCCTATTGCCTGACTCAGCTGCTCTCCATCTTGGGTGTTTCATATGTGCAAAACCAGTAACACATAGATGATGTAGCAACTTCTGTTGCCAGATTACAATGTAGTCTGGCTCCTTTTGGTCACTGCTGTATCGGATTCTGTGTGCTGACCCTGGGAAAATGCTTCTTTGGGAAGTTGTTTCTAGGGAAACCCTCCAGGTTAAAATTACTTCCTTTAAATGAATTTAAATGGACGGATCTTCATAAGACGAAGGTTCTAGGGGATAGGATTTTACCTCAGGACACTTGCCCTATTGTCCTAGTGCAGCATGGGAGATTTCAGTGATGTTAATCTCTTTAACAATTACAGCAGCTTTCCTAGCACCAGACTGAATGCTCACTGTATTGAAACACAGTCTTCAAAGAAAAAAAAAAGACAAAAACTAAAAACAAAAATACAAAACCAAAACCTAGGCCACTATGTTTAAGTTTAGTTTAATTAACTCATTGTCTCAGGGCGTTGGCAGAATGAAGGCAGATCCTGGGCCGAGTGTCCTCTCTACATATGTTTCTGATAGAGTCCTTATTCTGTTCAGAAATATCATGATTTCTAGCAGAGAAGGAAGCCCCATACCAGTGATTTAAAACCTGCAAGGTAGAACTAAGACAAAATATGGGCTATGGTCGTTATTAAGAGACTGGTGGACCACCCACTGTTCCAGCTCTCACTGAAGCACGACTGAGTCACCATTTGTCTAATGGACTCAGGAACAGCGCTTAAAACCAATGTGACAAGGGATTCATGGGAAAATCCATCCTGGTGACTCCAGGGAAGGAGGTGGAATAGGTAACACACAAGAGATTCTGAACCTCAAGACCAAGTTCTCAGGACCCAGACCTCTCTCTACAGAGAAGGACGTATTCTTGGATAAAAGGAAAGGGACTTTTCTTCTTGACAATAAACAACTAAAGACCAACATCAGAGTCTGTTTGACTATCTGTTGATATGATAGAACATTAACCAAAACCAAGTTGGAGGAAGAGTGGGTTTATTTCATCTTAAAGTTACAGTCAATCATTGAGGGAAATCAAACCCAGGAACTCAACACAGTAACCTAGAAGCAAGAACTGAAGCAGAGACTATGGAGGAAAGCTAATTATTGGTCCATTTTAGGATCACATTCAGATATTATTCTATATTTATTATTATAAAGGCTGTATTGCACACAATGAGTGGGGTCCTCCTAGAGCCATTAAAGATCCAGAAAATGTCCTACAGACACGCCCACAAGCTAACCTCATGGAAGTGAGTCCTCACCTGGGGTTTTTCCTTCCCAGGTGTGTCAAGTCGACAACCAAGACTAGCCAACACGTGTCTACAAGGCACAAATGTCTCACTGTTAAACTATAAACTTTCCTTTCCTGTTTGTCCCCAAGATCTCACATGACTTTCACACTAGACACTACAGTGCAACTTTAAAAGTCCCTCAGTTTTTGAAAATTCTACCACTGAAAATTCAATGTCTATTTTAAAATAACAGTCTCTTAATTGTGGGTTCCTCTTTAAAAAAAAAAAAAACACAGGTTAATTCTGAAAGGGAAGATTAGGGCATAAGAATAATCATACTTCACTTAAACCATATCAAAGTCCACCAATGTCACTTCAAATTTAATAATTCCACCTTTGCCTTCTGGAATTCACTCATAGTCTTTTGGGCTTCCCAGGACTCAAGTGGACCCACCTCATCTTTCCTCATAGACTCCGACTAGCTCCATTCCATATAGGTCATTGTCCTGGTGACCACTGCACTGTTCTGGCATATCCTGGTATCTCTAATGTAATCAAAGCTTCACCTTAACTAATGGCCTCCTCTTCACCTGATGTCCTTCCCTCCTTCAAAACTAGTATTGTCTGGGAGACCGCTACACATTACTTCTCAAGTTCTGCTGCTAGCTGGGTGTGCAGCCTTAGCCCCTTCTGGACCTCAGCTTCTGTGTTCTGGGTGTGCAGCCTTAGCCCCCTCTGGACCTCAGCTTCTGTGTTCTGGGTGTGCAGCCTTAGCCCCTTCTGGACCTCAGCTTCTGTGTTCTGACCCGAAGAAAACACATCTCAGAAATTTTCACCTCCATAATGCTGATATCTTAGAAAACACAGCTGACCAGAAACCACAGATTCTTAATTCAAGATACCATATAAATGGCTGATAGAGTTGCTGAGGGACATTCAAACCTCTTGTAACTTTACAAGCCCAGACTCCACTGTCTGCATTTCTCTCAGCACATGAGCCTGTGGGGACACTTTAGAACAGTCATATGGATATTAATTTACAAAGTATTCCGTGGGTAGAGTCAGCAGCATTATGGAAGGAGGCTCTGCTCTGCAACAGCAATGAGAAACTGACTGGCTTCCCTTGGACCAATCAGAAGGAAGCAGGACATAGGCATGTGCTGTGGAAAGATGTCTATATCAGGTGGAACTTCAACCCACCTAGCCCCTCATCTCCCAATGCATAATGCCACCATTAACTAATTTTGAGTGAATTGTATGCTAATATAGAAGCTATCTCTCTAGGCTCTCTCTCTCTCTCTCTCTCTCTCTCTCTCTCTCTCTCTCTCTCTCCATTCCCCACTTTCCTTTCCCCCTCCTTCTCTATCTCTTTCCCTCTTCATTTCTCTTTTCATCAAATCCATGCTAATAGATGCATGCATACACATTACACTCACACAATGAAAACGTCCCCTTGCCCTGATTGAGATACAGTTGAGTGAGGAAAATAAAGATTTCTCCTTACATATTTAACAGCACTTGCAAAATTGTATTAGAATTTGCCTGTTCATTTCTATCTCTCAAATCAACTACAGCTTCCTTTAAAGCAAGATCTCTATTTACCTCAGTATCTCCCATGTCCATTACATCACCAAGTACACAGTGATTCTTAACAAATTAATGAGCCAGTCTCTTGATAATAAATTTTTCAAGCTGTGGCCTTGGTAATGCATTTGCCACAAAGCAAGATAACAGAGTCCAAGGCAATGATATTGACAGAAGTGCTCACCACCTTTCCCTGTAACCTAGTTTTCATCTTTCTCTCAATTATGATTTAAAGGATAACACTCTCCCAAACTGAAGTCTTGAGTCTCTGATCCAAACCTTGCCGTGTAACCATTTATTATTCTTGTTAGTCGCTTTCTAAGTGGCCTCTTTCCTTTGATGATTCTTGCAATCTGTCAGGTGCAGTGAAATTACTAGAGCAGTTGAGTGTGTGTATCTCTGAGTAACTCTGTGCTGGGGGTGCATAAACACTTCATACACCTCTCCCTGTGGCTTGGATAAGCTCTCCATTTGTCGATGTTATCTGATATTTGATTGACTAGGTCATTTACACTTTCTTATCTGGCTTGTTTGTTTGCATATTCTGCAAGCTTAGCTTGGATCAAGCTCCAAGTCAAGTCACTTTAATAATTTAGAATGGTCCGTTTGCTTCCAACTCACTCTCTGTGTGGGAGTTTCATAGGGTTTTCCCTCATAACCACGTGATATAGTTTATATAAGTACTGAATAACCTCGGGCCTTATTCATATTTCTGAAATCACCTAGCTTACTAAGATCGTCCTTATCCATAAACAAGGCTAATTAGAACAGTGCATTTTCTACATGCCTTTCCTCTGCTCTCCATGAATAGTTCATAGGGTTTCCATACTACATTTGAAATCTGACTCTTTTTCTGGGGAGCTTTAAAGAATTTGTATTACATTTACTGATTGATTGACTTGTTCTTTTACAGCTGTACGTGTGTGCTTGTGCACGCATGAGTGTGCATGTGTGTGAGTGCATGTGTCACTGGTTTTGGAGGCCAGGGGATGGCTAGCAGAAGTCAGTTTTCTTCTTTCACCATCTGTGTCTTGGGGATTGAACTCAGGTCGCCAGATTTGGCTGCAAGCCACTCTTTCTGCAGAGCTATTTCTCAGGCCCATTCTTCTGGGAAACTTTGTTAGTTGCTTATGCATCTAAGTGTTATTGATAACACTAGTTTTTCTCTATGTGCGAAGCATGGCACCAGGCAATAGAATGATAAATTGCAGCAGCTATAAATTTGATGCTCGTAGAACACAAAGCAATTTTCACAGCATCACTTGCTTGCCCTCTCTGGGCATCAGCCATACTGCCCAAGTTTATAAATGAGGTTTGCAGAGGGTAGCAAGCAGAACCAGCTAAAGAAAAGCAGGGACTCTCATATGAATATGTCATAGCAAGACCACTCATTTAGATAAAAGACTGACCACAAAATTATGAAGCAATAACATCTTGAGATCATCCTTGCTAATGAGTGGGCTAGGTGAATACCTGTGATAGAGCTCATTGTGAAACCAGACAAAGAGTTGCTCAATGAGAGGAGGTTTTTATACTAGAATAAGATGGCTACACACAGCCAACATATCATTCTTGCTAAGAAGCACTCCAATTTTTGTTAATTCCACAGCCTTGTTTTAGGCCTCAACAGATGTCTTCCTGTGTCTCAAAGGATAAATTAAACATGATGTAATATCTTATTTACTACACACACACACACACACACACACACACACACACACACACAACCTTCTGAGAAAAATAATTGTGGTGAGGAGCTGAAAGTTAAAGTAATTCATCCAAGATCCCCACATTAGTAATGAACAGATCTAATTTATAACTCTTGATTACTTCTTGAAAATACACACTTTTCATTACTGAACTCAAGACTCCAAATGTGTAAAGCCATGGCTGTCATTCCACAGAGGGTGTTTGGAAAATTATCTCACTGGAACCCAAGCAAGTTTTGGGTCAACTTTGAGCCTTTAAAGATTCTATGAATAAGAAGTTAGTTATTACAGAATGCTCAGAGAGAGACTTAGCCCTGAGCAGTATAAGGATGAATTCTCTAGATTCTTATTAAGGGTCTTGTGTCCAGAACAGCAAACTCCAGACAATGTTGTCTGAGCGTGGTGGATTCCGGCCCAGATACAGACATCATGGCAAGGCACAGGGCATTCACATTGCACATCAAGTGTCTGCTGCTGGGACCCCGAAGCCGAGCAGCTTTTTCTGTTACTCACTCTGCCCTATAGAGAACTTGCTTCACTACATAGGCTTTAGTTTTCCTTTAGCTTTATAATATTTGGGGTTTATTACTCTGAGCACTTTAAGTCTAGGGGAATTGTCTTTGTTAGGGACACTTCTATGAACAGACACCATGACCAAGGCAACTCTTATAAGGACAACATTTTATTGGGGGTGGCTTACAGGTTCAGAAGTATAGTCCATTATCATCAAGACAGGAGCATGCAGTATCCATGCAGGCATGGAGCAGGAAGAGCTTTTATAATTTCATCTGAAGACTGCTAGGAGAAGACTGGGTTCCACAAACCAAGATCGAGTGTATTAAAGCCCATGCTCACAGTAACATACCTAATCCAACAAGGCCACACCTCCAAGTAGTTCCACTCCCTGAACCAAGCGTATACAAACCATCACACCCATGATGAATTCAGCAAAATCCTCTCCAGAGAAGTCTTTCTTCAGAAACTCCCACACTCTTAGCATTTTGTGAGAAAACAAAATAGCCACAGATTAGACTGCAAGCATTTGGTCTAAGCTAAACTAATGTCTTAGTCCATGTTCTAATGCACCATGACAATTCTTATAAGGCCATACCTCCTACTCCTTTCAAATAGTGCCACTCTCTGGTAACCAGGTATTCAGATCTCTGAGCCTGTGGAGGCCATACTCATTCAAACTACCACAGCTAAGCTCAACCCAATGGCTACTACTGTGATGTTCTCAACTCATGGTTTTTATGTCAGAAGCCCCAAATATGATCTAATACCTGCTACCTAAAACACAATGGAAACACAGCGTTTCCATGACATCAGCATTTCTGTTCCCCAACTCAACTACATAATGAGAGGCATCCATGCATCCAACAACATTCATTTATTACCATCACAGGAAGAGACTTCCTCAGTGCTGAGAAGAGCAGAGCCCCAAACTAAGTCCCAGCCTGTGAAGAACACACATCCCATGAAGGAATTAAAGGGCAGGTGAACACTATGTCACTTCAGATGATGTGCACCATGAATATAAATAAAAAATGTAAGAAGACAGGCAGTTGGATTAGAAGGTGATGTTGAGTGGTCAGAAAAAGCAGAATTTTGAGGACAGATCTAAAAAGAGTAGCTAAAACCTCTCATGCTATGGGGTTGGGGAGCCTTGAGAAAGGAGCATGTTCAAAGACTTGAGGGCATAGCAGCAAGACCAGTGGAGGCAACATGTGCAGGAGTGACAGCAGCAGAAGAGACCCAAGGGTACGGGGCTCGTGCTGGCGCTCTGTGATCTTATAAATCTTTAAAAGAGGGCAGCACAATTTTTGCTGACTGCTATGTTGACTGCGAGTTGTGATTATGATAATTAAATTTTGATGATCAAGGAGAAAAAAGGTAACTTAGAAGCTGGAAGTAAAGACATTAAGAATCAGATGATGCATCTGAAAGAAAATAAGTCAGAAGTAACCAGGCTAGTGGTCCTTAATTAGCTAAACAACCACTTTGTATTGTGTTCTTTGCCAGTTACAAAAAAAAAAAAAAGAAAAAAAAAAACCCTTGCTGTGATACAGTGCCTTTGTGTGTGGCTTAGACACAGCTGTCTTTGCTAGCCGTGGTGCCACATACCTATAATGCCAGCATTTGTGAGCCTCAGGCAGGAGCATTGCAACTTACATCCCAGCCTGGGCCACATAGCCAGACACTCTTAAAAAACTATAACAAAAAGCAATTTCTACCAATAACAACAACAACAACAATAATAATACTATTTCATATGACAGATGTACTTTGGTGGGAAGGAGATAACATTCTGAATTAGTCATTTGTTGTAATGAGAAAATGGGGTGTATAAAAAGTACCTAGTGATTGACAGATATACCAGGGGCTCTCAGGACTATAGCCATCTTATTATGTTTTAAGGAATGGAACATATTTTCTTTTCCATTTTTTAAAAATTTTTTTAGCTGACAAGGTAAATCAAAGTTAAAATATGCCAAGACTCTTGTCCGCCTCCTCTTCCCAACTTAAAAATTATCTCAGGAATCTATCTAAAGCAGACAAAGAAACCACCTCGAAGATCTGAAAGGAAGACGTACTGCTTCCTTTTCACTGCCCTGGCATAAACTAGACTCACCAGAGTGGGGACTCAACTGAAGAACTGGCTCTGTCACCCTGATGTGAGGGAGGGCCCAGCCCACTGTGAGCAGTACCACCTTGGTAGATGCTCCTGGGCTGTGAGAATTAGCAAGTTACTAACTGGCATCGCTTCTTTGGTTCCTGCCTCCGAGTTCCTGCCCTGAGTTCCCATTCTGATTTTCTTTAGTGATGGAGGATTACCTCAAAATGAAATATGAAATAAACCTCTTCTTGCCCAAACGTGCTTTTGACCAGCGTTTTATAACAGCAACAAAAAGAAAACCAGAACAAATGTTTCTCAGTGGTTAAGAGAAATTGCTACTCTCTCAGAAGACCAGAGTTCAACCCATAGCACCCATGTCAGACAGCTTCAGCTCCAGGTTCAGCTGCATCCTTTTAGCCTCCATAGCATGTACATGTGTGACACCCATTCATTCTCTCTCTCTCTCTCTCTCTCTCTCTCTCTCTCTCTCTCTCTCTCTCTCTCTCTCAATCTCACACACACACACACACACACACACACTAAAATTATTTTTAAAAAGAAAGAAACCACCCTAAAATTATCATTTAGAATAATAATGTATTCTTACATTTCATCCTCCTTGGAGCCTACACCAGAGAAGTTTTCCGTTGGAATATTTCATGCAGGCAGATGGAAGCTGCCATTAGAGTCATCTGAAAACTTAATTGGACTGGGTATCCACGACACTCACTCAGATACCTGGCTACAGCCATTGGCCATTAGACTGTGGGTCTGCTGGAGCCTCTGCTTGTGGGCTCTTAAGGGAGTGCCCTAAGAACAAGAGTTCCAAGCAAAATCCAGTCAAAGTTAGAAACCTTCTTATGGGTTAGCTTCAGAGGTCAGCATTTCTAATGGCTTTCTGCTGGCTCAGACATCTTTAAGGCCAGCCTATGTGCAAAGAAAGAGGGCTTGGTTCTATTTCATGCTGTAAGCAGCACAATGGGCAGAAAAGGAAGGAAGAAAGGGAAGCAAGCAAGGAAGGAAGGAAGGGAGGGAGGAAGGAAGGAAGGACAACTATCTCAGAGCCTTCATCCTAGTTATTATGAATCTATAAGACATTTTTAGTTATATAGGGCCCTTACAGCTCTGCCCAGAACCACTGTACTGAGAAAATAATAAAGACATTCCCTAAGTAAAACTTACTGCAAATATAAAGATATGGGTTGATAAAAATGTTTTAAAGTGACCTTTGTCAAAAGTTTTACTCTCCAAAGGCATATGACCATTTATCAATTCATTTAACTTTTGATAGCTACTCACATTAAAAATAAAACAGGAAAAGCAGTGTGATTTGTGTCTAATATGGAATATAACACTGCACAGAGCTGAATGGCTTGTACCACATGCATGCAGAAAGTCAGGCTGTGACTTGAGAACTTCATAAAACAAATCCAGCATCCTTGCTACTAACTCGTACTTTTGTCCAATACATGGCCTAGGAGTATAAGCTTAGATTTTTCAAAACCTACTTTTAAAAAGGTTCTTAAATGCTTCAACCTCCTTTCTAGCCCACCTGAGGTAGGTGAAAAGAAAAGTTATTAGGTCACAGGGGAAGTGGGTCTGTTAAGATATAATTCACTGGGGCAACCCCAACCTTCATTGTCAGGATATCAGCGGTTTAGTCAACTAGCAAACCAACAAACATAGATCAGCAGCTGCAGTCCAGTTCATCTGCTAGACACCAGACATGAATCAGCAGCAGTGGCTTGATCCAGAAGAAACCACGAGGCTCCACCAGATTGCTGCAAATCTGTAAAAGTGGCAAGAAGCCACCGGACTATCACTAGAAGTTCTTTGATGAGCTATTCTCAATGAAGTCATGACAGGCAAAGACCAGCAATTAAGGTGCAAGGGCAACCAGTGCCAAAGTGTCATCAGCGAAGACTATCAAAGCAGTACAAGGCAAACTTCGGTGGTCATATTTATATTCTCTCTAAACATCACACGGACTTTCATGTGTGTTTGCCCCAGCAAAACATCATTATGACCTGAGTCTCCAAAGAAACCAGGAATTTCCACTTCATAGGAATGGTTGATTTTTTCCATAGTAAAAATGAAGCAAGAACTATTTGTTAAACATTTACATGTCAGGCACAACACTGAGCACTCTAAGCATGGTGATTCTTTCTAACTCCCATAACCACTCCAAAACCTGGAGCACCTTCATTCCTGCTTTGTAATCAGAATGGCTATGTTTGCAAATGGCATATTGTCATCACCAGCTGGGCAGTCAAGGCTAGTACCTGTACTTTCAACTCACTCAAAATATTGTTGAAAATATTGTTGAATATGCTTGGCCCAGGGAGTGGCACTCTTTGGAGTGAGAAGAGTGTTGCTGTGGACATGGCTCAAAATGTGTTACTCTCTTCCAATTTTACTACAAAGTTGATACTCAGGATAACTGAGAACAGAGAAGATGGTTCAGTGGGTAAAACACTTACCATGCTTGATTGAGGACCAGATCCTGGATCCCTAGGACCCACCTAAACCCCTTCTTAGTGCTCAAAAGGCAGAGATGGGGATCCATAGAGAAATCTGGCTAACTAGTTTAGCCCCATCTGTGTGCTCTGGGTTCAGCAAAAGGCCCTGCCTCAGTAAAGTGGAGAGCGATTGAGACAAATACCAGATGTCTACTTCTACCACATGCACATGTACACATGTACACCTTCACCTGTGCACATGTACATCCACATGTGTTAACACATATACATATACATACATACATACATACATACATGCAAAGAATATTTTAATTTCCCTTGACTCTCTTAATGTTTTTAACTTATACCAAAACCTGCTGAAATTCTGACCTCCTTATGAAAATCACAAATTGGATTGATAGAGGGTATGCCTTGATAGAGGGTTTTGTGGACACATATACACTTGGCCCCAAATGCTGGTTTTCACCGGTTTGTCTTGCTTTGTGTGTTAGTCTTCAGCGGCTCTGAAGCTCTTTTGTTTTGTTTTGTTTTGTTTTTTCATATAAACATTTAAACATGGACCAGAGGATCTCAGAGTCTTTGTTCACATCTAGGGTCTATGATTGCATCCTGTAGTGACAGACTCCTATGAATTCCTCGTGGCTGTCTGAGATGCTTTGTATCATTAGATGTAGAACTTCCTTCTAAGCAGTTGCTATCTTCTTGTACAACAATACAAAAAACAATGATTAAAGTTGTGGGGTACTTGTGGTGGTTTGAATACGCCTGGCCCAGGTTGTGGCTCAATTTGAAGTGTGGCCTTGTTGGGGGAAGTGTGTCACTATGGACATGGGTTTTAAGATCCTTCATCCTAACCACGTAGGAACCAGTCTTTCGTCTGTCTTCATATGAAGATGTAGAGCTCTCAGCTCCTCCTGCACCATGCCTGCCTAGATGCTGCCGTGCTCCCACCTTGATAATCATGGACTGAACCTGTAAGGTAGTCCCAATTAAATGTTGTCCTTATAAGAGTCGCCTTTGACATGGTATCTGTTCACAGCAGTAAGACCCTAACTAAGACAAAATTCTGCATATTTTCTAGCATTATTTGGGGGAGAGATGTTTGTTTGTTTGATGCTGGGAGTCGAATATAAGACCTCATGTATGTTGGGCAGATACCCTGGTGCTGAGCTTCCCTAGTCTCCAAAGGTCATTTCCTATCAGGTTGTTACTGTAGCTTACAAATGTGTTTATGGCCAAAAGAAAAATAACTGAGAAAACAGCCCTGCTTTGCATGGCAGCCTGGGGAAGTTCTGTCTTGATTTCGTCTTAAAGGATATGAGGTATAAAGACAGAATTGAGCTGACAGTCCGGAGTCCTTGGTCAGGGCTGTGTCACTAATGCCTGTGACCTTGGTCAGGTAACTCTCCAGTCCCTTCCTCTCAGGCATAGTCCCATTTGCCTTCAAATTCTACTTTTAGGCTTGCGATGATCATCAGAATTTGAAGGAGCGCATAGCAATGAGAAAGCACACTGTTTCCTTCGTAATTTGTATGCGATTTTGTGCCACAGGCTTGTGAATGCAGTTGACACAAGGTGAGATGAATGGATATTAGTGTTACCACATAAACTCTTTCATATTTCCTGGGAACTGAAAGGTGAGGAAGGGGAAGGAAATCAAAACGTCTTCTCACCTGTCATTTTAAAAGGCTGTGAATTTATTTTTAAAGTAAGAAGAAGGAAGATTTGGGACTCTGCATTCTGAAATGACAAGCTGGGCCAGCTCTCAGCTGAAAACGTTTGGGTTTTTTAAGACAAACATTTTTAATAAAGATATTCTTAAGGGCAGCGGCACTGTAATCCTGAGTAACTGATTGAGAGTGTTGCTGTGGATGAAGTTCTCCGGTTTATCTGTACGCAAATGAAGAGCCATTCCCTAAGTGAGCTAGTCCTCACGTTATTATTCATGGCAGGCTCACAGAATGTTGTGTAGGGGAATGAGCAGGCCCAGCATCTGCCTCCAAGGGTGCCGATGCCAGTCTCTCTCCCCCCGACCCCCAGTTCCCCTCGACATGCCTCCATATCCCTTTCATTCTCCCTTAGGGTTATAAAATCAATTTGTTGCTGATATCCTTGGAGATTCCACTCTGCCCTGACCAAGGATCCTTCTCTCTATGGGCCCCTTTTAGCTTGTGTTTCTCACAGCTCCTGAATGTTGCGTCCTTGGGTGTTATCTGGAAATGAAACAATCATAAATAATATCGTCTCCCCCTCTTCTAATTACATAACACAAGTTAAAGAATACGATGGGTTTCATTTAAATAGCTAATGGGACCCAGTGGATAAAGTGCTTGCTGTGCAAACATGGGGACCAGAGTCCTAATACCCTGGTAACCCATAAATGTAGACAAGCATGCAGTCTCCCTACAATCCCAGCATTCAAGGGGCAGAAACAGAGGATTCCCTGGAATAAACTGGCTGGCCAACTAGAATAGCCAAACAGGCAGGTTCTGAGGCCAACCAAAAGGCCATGCTTCCATATAATAAAAGTGGGGCACAATGGAAGAACAGACTCAACATTAGCCTCTGGTTCAGATGTGTACCTACACACACATGTACCTACATATGACCACATGCACATAGACACATTCACAAGTGCAAAATAATCACAAAATAAGCATATACTACTTTTATCTATGTTCATTGTTACATGCATAAGACAACTATAAAAATCCTACACTACATGCCCCAGTGTAGGGGAATCCAGGGTGGGGAGGTGGGAGTGGGTGGGTGGGTGGGTGGGTGGAGGAACACCCTCATAGAAATGGGAGGAGGGGGGATGTGATAGGGTGTTTCCAGGAGGGAGGGAAACTGGGGAAAGGGATAGCATTTGAAATGTAAATTAAGAAAACATCCAATAAAAAAAATCCTTAGCCTGGAAACAGAAGACTTAAGCAATACACTGTAATTATTACTGTCACAATAAAAATTAGTGTGTTGGCTTTATGAAAAAACACAAAGGAATGAGAGGCGGTGTCACTCCAGAGGAGAAAACCTCAACACAGGATGGCAAACTTTCTGTTGCTGACATAAAATGTAAATCCCATATCTTATTTCCAAATTGTCATTTTTCTAGCTTGGATCTTGTCTCCCTACCAAGGAAACAAAATGTCATCATGTTTAGCATCTTATCAAACTTAAGAGTGCCTAAATCAAATTTTCCCTGATAGGAACTCAGCAAATATCTACAACTAGGAAATAAGAACTCAGTCTTAAACAAGTGCAAGGGAAATAAGTCTGTCCTTCAGGGCCGGCTATAGTAACTTCCAGTTTGACGCCTTCCAATTTGACGTTTTCTCTTCCCTGTGGCCTGTAACAGTTTTTCAGCTAGTGAATATGTCAGTTATTGTTTTTGCTAAAGTTCTCTATGTTTATAATTCTTCAAAGGGTCTCTTTCTTAGAAAACATGTATGCAAGTTTTTTGAGGCCCATGTTTTAAGAAATTCTTGCCAGGCATGGTAGCTCAGGCTGCTGTTGCCAGTTCTCAGAAGGCAGGGGCTAAAAAAAAAAATCTCAAATCCAATGCCATCCTGACCTACATAGTAAATTTCAGGCTCAACTGAACTACCTAGCTAGAGATTCAACAAGGAAAGGGGAAAGGTTCTCTATAAAAAAAAAAATAAAAAAAAGGAAAAAGAAATTACATGTGTGGTTTTACACACTATAAAACACTCTTTTAAAGTTCCACTCAGAATGTCAGAAGTAACGTGTGTCTTCAATGAGTGTTGTATGGCATGGTGACTGGTGAGGGGGTGGGGGGTGGAGACAGCAGTGCTGTAGGCTCTGGAGCATCACAAATGGGTCACAGCGTTCACTGAAGACAAAGCCAGAGCCAAAAAATAGACCCTGGATGAAAGCTCCTGATAAAATGGGAATTCAAACACCAAAGCAGGAAGTGGAGGGACTCCCCCAGGATGACCTCGGTGGTAGATGGGATAAGACCACATTAAAATGAAGGGATATTGGAAGTACTGTGAAAAAGTAGCATCCCTCAACTCCCTCAGGAGCTGCCTCACCATGGCCTCTGCTGCCTGCCCTTTATCCCTTGGAGACATCCGCAGACCACAGAGTCCTTTCCAGGTATTGAACTGTTCATAATTCCAGAACCATGGTATTAGCAGTGAAGAGGCATGATATTTTCCTCTAGTTTCTGGCTGAGCTCTTTTGTAGGCATATGTCTTTAGAGGAGATCAGACATTCTGAATGCAAAGCAGTATGTAATAAATGATGTGTCTTTTTAAGCAATGAATAAATGTTAAGCAAACAGATATGATACTTTTCAATTGATCTCTCTCTCAAAAAAAAAAAAAAAAAAAAACAATCCCAGCTCCTTCCCCTTGTGTTTAGCTGCCAGGGAGCCTGCAGTGTCTCTGGGTAAGCAGTCTCTGCTGTTGAGATTTAAAAATAAAACAGGGCTTACTTTCGAGTGCTCTTGTCCTTTCAAGGACAGAGCTGTAGCTCAAACATCCATCCAGAGTCTGGGGAGTTCACTGGGCCCTTTCACTTCTCTGAGAGCACACGTGCCTAAATGCCCAGCCGACCTTCCCTGATAACACGCGATCTGTGAGCAACTTCTCTGAAACCTAACTTATCAGAAAAAAAACAAAAATCATCATTAGGAGAATGGCTCCCTGAAGCTGTCTTCACTCCGCAGCAATTAGGCAACTTAGGATTTATGAATCAAAGCTAAGGAACCTGTGAAATATGAACCATTGATCTGACCTCTACTAGCCCAGGAATACATAAACCAGTGTGATGCTAACCTAGGAAGTCCCTGCTGCTTTATGCATCAATTTTCTTTTTAATTGTCACTAGAATAACATCCCGCCATTTAAGAACTCAGGTGTGTAGCATTCCAGGAGAGTTAGATAACACCCCTGAATACCATTCTCAAAAGGAGACTTGTCTGAAACTATTTCTGATAACATCCATTTTAAACATGGGTTCAACTTGGCCAGTTGATTTTTCCATATATTTCTTGTTTTTTCTTTTACTTTAATCAAACTTATCCATCAACAACTTAACTTCAACTTAGACTTCATCTTAACTTCACATAAAGTTTGTGTTTATTTATTGTATATATCTCATTTACAAGAATTTTATTTTTGTTGAAACATCAGCTCAAATATTTATTTTCTGTTTCACACTAGAATTTTGCATAAGCGTTCTGAGATGGAAACAGAGGGGGAGGGACGACAGCAAGAACCTTTCTCATACTCAGAAAGTACTGCAAGAGACCCAACTGAAGAAAAGTTCAGTGAGCAGAATTCCAGCTAAAGCCATTAAGGGATGGAACAGACTCCCTGACGTCACTGGGAGGAAACCTGACTCATCTCAGACCTGAAGCAAAAGTTACCCTAAAACAAAGAAGGCAAAATAAAACCCCCAAGAACCAGGACCAGAGCAGGACACATACATAGAAAAGGTAGGAGAATGAACCTCTTGCTCCAGGATGTGAAGAGAGAAGAGTAAACCTGAGAGCAAGTATCCAAGATGTTCAGCAAGTGGACCTCTGCGTGAAATTCCTGTGAATATAATACTGCACCCATGATGGGAAGGAAAGGAAACTCAAGATACCATGAAAAGATTCAGTTCTGGATGCTGGAAATCAAGTTTCTGTGTATAAAACCGAAACAGAAGGCTGGCGTGATTGATAGCTCTGTCAGTGAGGCCCTTGCTGTGCAAATGTGAGAAACTCAGCTTGCATCCCTGGCACCCTCATGCAAAGCTGAGTATAGAAGCCTGTCTTCCTGGAATCTCAGCACGGGAGACCAAAAGAGCCCTACTGAGGTTCTTATTGCTGTGATAAAGAACATGGCCAAAAGCAATGTAGAGAGTAAAGGGTTTATTTGCCTCTTATGTCTCAACAACAGTCCAACACTGAGGAATGCCAAGGCAGGAACTCAAGCAGGGCAGGAACCTGGAGGCAGGCACTGAAGCAGAGGCCGTGGAGGAATGGTGCTTACTAGCTTGCTCTCTGTGGCTTTCTCAGCTTGCTTTTTTTATACTCTGGGACCATCCATCTGCTCAGGGGCAGCTCTCCCCACAATGGTCTGGGCCCACTGAAGTTGATCCCTAACAAACTTGCCTACATGCCAATCTGATGGAGGTGTTTTGTCAATTAAGGGTTCTTCTCCCTAGATGACTGCAGCTTGTGTCAAGTTGATCAAACACAAACAAACAGACAAACAAACAGAATACAAAATCAGGAGGATCCCTAATACTCACTGGGTAGCCAGCCTACCTTAGAGGGCACATTCTAGTTTATTGAAAGGCCCCTTCTTAAAATCAAAGGTAAAGAAAAACACACCTGATATCAACCTCTGGCTTCCACATGCACATACACACAAACACATAAATGAATGGATGGACGAGAAATAGGAGGAAGGCTAAGCATAGAGGTGCATGTCTGCAGTCCCAGCACTTCTAGCAAGAGGAGTGTGTTAAAAGCTAGCCTGGGAAGACACTGACTCAAGAAACAGCCACAAACAAGCAAACATATAAACAAAACTTTTCAAAAATTTCAGATACCATCTGCCAGGTGTACAGCTACCCACGCACTGGCTAGAGTTATCAGGACTTTAATAGAGTGGACTACCACAATCACTGTCTCACCAGTCTTAACTGGTAATCTTCTTTAGGATGCAATACACTCTATTCTGTTCGATGAGGGTTATTTATGTCCATATGTGCATCTGTATGCTCGTGGCACCCATGTATACATACCTGAGGGGCCAGCAGAAGACAGTAGGCTCCCTGCAGCTGGAGTTGCAGCCCATCATGAGCTGACCATCATAGGCAGGCATTGAGGCATTCCTTTGCGAGAGAAGCATGTGTTCTTAACTCCTGGGATGTCTGTCCCATCCTGGTAATTTCTAGTTGTGTTCATGTGCTGCTCTCCAAGAATCATTAGTAATATTTTTGTTGTACTTTGGTATTCTAGTGACTCATCATGATGAAAAGAAAATGTTTCCTGTCTACACTGAACAGGGCCAGCTCATTTTAGGTCTATGTTTTTCAGTTCTCAGACCATAACACCATCGAAGACATCGGTTCTTTGTATGCGTGAGAGTGTATTACCCACACAAACACACTCTTCCTTATAAAAAGAAACACTGCTGGACATGTCTGTCGACTACAAGAGAGAAACATTTTATTGAGGATGTGGGGCATCTGCATTAGTTGCCATAGTGAACATGAAGTAGAATCAATTGATGAGCTGAAGGTCCCTAAGGGTTACGAAGAACATTTAATTCATGCACAATTCATGAAGAGAAGATTGTAGATATCTGAAAGCAAATAATCCCAGGACTCAGATAGGCTACTCAAAAACGTCATTCTCTACTGATGGAGAGAGTTCCAACTGCCACTGGCAACTGAGAAGGAGCCAGAACATTCCACTATTGATCACTTCTGCTTTAAATTCCCAAGGAGGCTGTGAAGCCTGTCAATGTAGGTCATGATATCCCAATCTCTTCTCATAAGGTTCTCCTTTTCTTTTGGATGAGTATCAGCAGTCTTATTGGAGGAATGATTGATTATATGGATTTTTTCATAACTACAATCTTAATGCTGCTCCTACCTGCCTTAGCTTTGAGCTTTTCACAAAAGTACCAACACAAAAGTTATTAGAAGTCTTCTTCAGAAGTTAAAATTTGTCATACAAATGATACCCAGAAGGAACTGCCTAAGTTCAATATTAACAAAAAAATGCTAACCCATCAGAATCACATTTTTATGCAACTTTCATGAATCCTTTAATCAAGGATGTTGAAGAAAAGTGTACACAAGATGGTCTGGTTTCAAAATTCAAAGACCCACAATATGTATTTTTTTGAGCAGTGAGACCATGCATAATCTTTCAAACTTAGAAAGCCAACAGAGGGTTTCTGGGATTTGTTTAAAGGAGGTCCTCTGGCAGAGACGTGGTAGGCTGGGATACCAGATGCTTTTGAACAATACTCTCCACAGTGATCATATTGTTCCTTCCTTAGGTTATATGTTCAGAGGATAGAAAATGAGAAATGCAAGGATTCATGATAGAGGAAATTCAAAACTCTCTTCCCTAGGTACTTACGAGAAACACTGAGCATTCTCCTCCAAAAGCTGTGTACAAATTTACCATCCACCTCACTTTACCTATGAGCTTCAGAGATAGCCAACCTTCACAGATACTATTTAGGGCAAGGGCCACACGCATGGATAGGGGCAGAGTTAGAGACAAAGCAAAGTGACTTGATTTGAACCTGGATCCCAGTGACGGCTGGCTGCTTGATGGTGGATGCTTTCTCAGTTCTAAGTAATTTCTCACAGCAAAGCTTCCTGAGGCACAGTTGAATTTTAACATACAGAATATGCGGTGACCATCTTTGTCACCATTTCCTCATGGGTAGGAGAGAAATTTACAGCATTATTCTCATGGAACTGTTGTGAGGATTAAATGGATGCTTGATAAATAAGCACAATATAGAAGTCAGCGTTTCCATACATAATGGAGGAGGTGTGAGCCAAGGAGCTCATATTCTCGACAAACAACCTCGTACAGGTCAGGATGCCACACTGGAAGGATTTTTATTATGATCTAATAGTTATTCAGGTCAATAATTTCAAAGAGGTTACCACCAAGGAACTCCCTATAAAAGAGAGGCTAATATCCTTTGCTGAGAAGACAAATAAAGCAGACCATATGTACTCCCATAAAGCTCATAAACAATGGAAGTCTCTCTCCTACAATGAGGTGGATAGGAGCAGTGGATTTAACTGGTTTCAATTTATTTCTGAGTCCTGTATACTTCCACAAGTATAAGCAAGACTGGTCCATCTGATGTGGCAGGCAATTGAACATCCATTGATAAAGAGTAGGTTATCCCATAGGAAGGCACATCTCAGGCAAAGAGACATGAAGGAAGTATTACATCTGTGACCATAACAAGAGAGAGAAGTCGAGGAGAACCAGGTGAATACAAATCCAAGACCAGACGGAGTGGCTAGACACTTGGAGCAGCAAGATAGGATTTCCTTTTTAAACAGGGAACAAGTTAAAGTTCAGCATGGAGGGAAGCAGCCTTGCTGGGCAGAGGACAGTTTGGGAGGAGTCGTGGCTCGATGGTTTGAGTTTCTATGACATGTATTCAGATATTGGTGATTCCTAGAAGAGTGTAGATCTGGGAGAGAGAAAAGCGTTGTCTGGATAGATCAGAACATTACGGTCTACACACAAAATCAGTCCTGTGCATACCTGGGTGCATGTGTGCTCAAACAGCTCACTAACAAGCAAAACAATGCTTGTGGGTTAATGACTAGAAATAGCTTTTAATCTTTGCTGTTGCACCTGGAAACAATTTTCAAAATGTCTATACTCTCAAACATCATGCTTTTATTTATTCTAAATTGTACCTTTGGGTTTTTTTCTTTTAGCAAACATATGAGCTTAATTTTTTCCTCTGTTTTGATTTTTGTCTTAAATCATTTTATATTTATCAAAACTCTTAAAGGAAAGTGGGGTGGCTTGTTACTTTGACAGCTCTGGCAATTTTCCACAACCAAACCTGGGTCATGATTGAGTTGCGATACACAGAGAGAACTGTACTTTAATCTCCACAATCTATATAAGCTCTCTGTCCCCTGAGAGCTAATCCTATCAGTTGAGCAGGACTGCCCATTATTTCCTTAACAATGACTACACAGAGGTATAAAACCAAAACTGGCTTTTGATTTTCAAATCTACTCATAAAATAGTAAGCTGTCCTTCAAAGTGGAAAGCACAATACACAGACTCATTCATGATCTTTCCAGTCTTGCAGATAAAAACAAAAGCAAACAAAAAACAAAAAAACCTCACCATCCACCTGCTCTGGAGAATGTACAAACTGTTATTTGTACAATCTCATACAGGTAACTAAACTCTTTTTCTCATGATTCCCCAAAGAAAGTCAAGAAGGCATTCTCTTTCAAGAAAAAAAATGGGAGGCTGGAGAGATGACTTGGCAGTTAAGAGCACTTGGTGCTCTTCCAGAGGACTGGAATTTTGTGTCTAACACCCAAGTTGGGCAGCTCACAACTATCTATAACTCCAGCTCCAGTGGATCTAACACCCTCTTCTAGCCTATGTATGCACTCACACACAGACAGAACAGAACCACAAGCATTAAAAAAGAAAAGAAGTCAAGGCAGTGGTGGCGCACGCCTTTAATCCCAGCACTTGGGAGGCAGCGGCAGGCAAATTTCTGAGTTCAAGACCAGCCTCGTCTCCAGAGTGAGTTCCAGAACAGCCAAAGCTACACAGAGAAACCCTGTCTTGAAAAACAAAAAACAAACAAACAAACAAAAAAAAAACAAAAAAAAAAGAGAGAGAAGGAAAAAAAAGAAAGAAGAGAAAAGAAGAGAAGAGAAGAGAAGAGAAGAGAAGAGAAGAGAAGAGAAAAGAAAGTAGAGAGAAATGGAAGTGCATTAATGGAAAAATGGAAGTCACTCAATGTGGACATGTGGCTATTCAGTCTGTGTGGACAATGTGTTCTGCAAGAGCTTCCACCATTCGCACTAGCTCAGATGCACACTCACAAAAGCCCTCACACTCAAGTGTGATATTTGCAAATACTGACTATGATAGGTAAAGCCAGGTGCTCCCCTTACAATTATTCTGAGGGAACAAGTCTCTGGAGTATTACCAGTCTTGCCAATATGCACACTGAAAATGAAGTATAGGAAGAACACAGAAGTTATGGGACCAGTCTCTAGTAACAGAGCCAGACTTGGCAAGAAATACATGCCAGAATCAGAAAGCAAAAGAGTACACAGGCAGGAGAGAAAAGCCAAACGCATCAGCAGAAAGGAGAGGTTTGCCATACCTGTGTACTCTCAGGTACAAGGATTGGGTAGTTATTAGCATATTAGCTGTAGGAAGTGAGGGCCTTCATTAACACACCTTCACACATGAATGCACTGACCTATGGCTCTTGTTTGATTTCTCACAATATCTCATGAGAATGGAATGTGGTTTTTTTTCCTGAGAACCCCAACCATGATATCAGAGCATGGAAGCTTCCTTAGTCTTTTCTTTCAACTAGTCTGTATTAAATTGTTGAAACTGTCACTCAGTATCGTCTTCGGAAAGCTTTGCTTATTAAAACCATGTTACTTTTAAAGCATTTTGGGCTTGTCATTTGAAAACTGTACAGAAAGAATACAATTCCTACATCCCCACAAACTTCTTCCTGTTGTGGAAATCTGGTGCATTTATTAAAATGAGGTTCAATGACTTGTTCTCGTTCCTTTATTTTACCCCCTTTCCTCGCCCTCCAATTCTTCCTTTCTTCCCGTCCCCTACCCCACTCCCAGCATAGTAGCTGCTCAAGGACAGCATAAAAACCATAATGCAGGATTGTGTCTGTCAGGGTGGGCTCTGGAACTAAGCTGCCTGGACTTGAATTCCAGCTCTGCCTATCCCAGCTCTGTCCAAATCCCATTGTCTAGTCTTTACACTACTAAGGGAGGATGAACACACTAGCCAACTCATGGAGTATTCAGCATCCAGCACCCAGTAAATGTAGTGTGCATCAATTTAATTAAATTTTGCATCCTCACTACTATTATTTTCTTTTCTTTTTTCTTTTCTTTTTTGTTTTTTGTTTGTTTGTTTTGTTTTGTTTTTTTGAGACAGGGTTTCTCTGTGTAGCCCTGGCTGTCCTGGAACTCACTCTGTAGACCAGACTGGCCTCAAACTCAGAAATCTGCCTGCCTCTGCGTCTCAAAGTGCTGGGATTAAAGGCATGTGCCATCACTGCCTGGCTACTATTATTTTCTTACTTGTTCTTAAATGTTCACCCCACCTCCCAGGTGCCAAGCTCCAGTGACAGAGAAACAATAAAAGCCCACAGCTAGCTGTGGCTGAGAAGTCACGTCAGGCTGAACCTGAATATTCAGCTAAGCTCGTATGCAAGGATGCTGGGAGATGTGTACAGTGGTGGCGCATGCGCACACACAGTGGCAGAGTAGTTATTAACAATATCATACCTCACCCCAAACCTCAGTCCTCTGCCTTTCCTTCCTCACACTTGGGAACTGAAGCATTGCCAGTAAGTGAATGCTTGCAGAGTCCTTCTGTAAATGAGCCGCTGTTGGTGATATCTAAAGCCTGACATTCAGAGATGAGGAGGCACTGTTAGGGCACAAGCAGAGGTTCAAACATGGGAGAGAACTCAAACCCAACTCTGTCTGAAGAAATTCAAACTGTCTAACAAGAGCATTATGAGGCAAAAATCCTGTGTCATAAACAGGAAGTACACATGTGTTCTCAAGGTCAGCAAGGATGAAGTAGAGGGCAGAGGTAGACATGAAGCAGCATGAGCCATCTGTTGGATAATAGGTGCTTTGGGATTTATTTATTGTTTTCTTCTGTCTTTATCCTTGAAACTGTTCATTTAAAAAGAAGGCCAACTAGTCTTGTCTGATGGATTATTGACACATGAGGGCAAGGTTCTGCTTACATTTTGTCCATGCCTGAACTTTTTCCCCACAGAGAATAGAACTCAGTAAATAGGTGTTGAGTGAACATGTCAGTCAGGTATTCAATGTCAGAAATGTCAGACAAGTAGACCAGAGGAGAGAGAGATATAAGTATGTGTGCCTGCACACAGATAGGCAGACACACGTGCATGCATGTGTGCATAGACATGCTGGACCTGGAGGCAAATGATGGACTTTCCCTCATGTGGCTTCTGCTGCTGTGGGGAAGCCTCTCCACCCCGATCCTCAGCAGAAGGGACAGGGACCTTTATAGGAACTGACTCCAGGAGAGAAATTCCCTAGTTGGCCTTCTGATTACCAGGCTGAGAGGAGATTGGAATTTGGAACTGGCTCAGCGCCCAGTCCTATGTTTTGTTCATTAGACTTTCCTTCCTCTATTGAACATTGGCCAGCCCCTCTATCGATTGCCTCCCACATCCCTTCAGGCCTCGTTTGGAGATGAGACGCATAACTTGGAGACAGGAGAACAGTCTGGCCAGTGAGTCTTTAGCATTGATTGAAATTTGAAAATTGTGGGAGAAAATGGATCTACCTCAGGGCACGTGTGAAACAGCTGCCATGAAAGCAGCTCACCCACTGAGCACTTGTGGGGGTTTTAAACACAAGGGGAATTTAAATATGAGGACCTGTTTACACTAACCAGAGTTTATTACAAGTTTGTGATTTCCTGATGTACTTGTGCACCTTGGGACCAGGGTTGATTCTGATGTCTAATTTATATCTCTGTTCTCTTATACCGAAGATGGCAATGATAATATATTTCTCCACAAAAGTTAGCAAAGGGAACAGAAACTCACAAGGGAATAGTTCAATAGAAGGAGCATTAGTTTCTAGCTAAAAATACAAATAAGAGACCTCAGATATTAAAAACCCTCAGAAGAGAAAGGTGCTGGAGGCTTTGTGTGAGGATGTGACCCAGGTTTGGGCCTTGACACCATTAGCTAACTGAAGTAATTGGCCAACAAGGACAAGAAACACAAAGCATTGTGGAACTGTCCTCAGTGTGGTCTTTTCCCCATTCTGTTCTTGTGATAAAGATAAGGACAGTAAGGGCACTCAGAGAAAGCTATGGAGACTAGTGTGAGGGTACTTAAACTCTCATCCTGGGTGGCCAGGAACCCCAGCTTTCCATGATCCTCACAGCCATCTTGACTTAGGTGAGAAAGCTCTTCAGCATGCATGTCACAAGCAACGACCCCCCCCTACTTGGTTCTGTAGGAATTCAGAGTTGTTCACACTCTGGAGACAGCTAGGACCATTAGAAATGATTCATGCTCAACTCTAGAAGTACTGTTTGTTCTTTGACATAAACCATCAGGAAAAAATATCTTCATCTCTTGTGTTATTGCCCCCCCCCGAAAAAAAATCACTTTAATAAAGCCCAATCTCAGAGGCATAAAATATAAAGTCCAAACACAGGAATTTGATTTCATAAAAATTAAAGATTTTGTTCAACAAGAGATGTCACAGGAAAAGGTAACAGAGACATTTGTGACAGATTTGGAAAAGACACTGGCAATGCTGGGAAAATAGTGAGGACTCACACAATTAACAAGGAAAAGACAGAGACCCCAACATGAACAGACAAGGAAGATGGCCAATTCTTAAAAAGATGCAATGCTAAAAGAAACCTTAATTAATTAGCATGTGAGTTTAAAATGTGTGAGTTATTGCAGTAGTAGATTGCCATTTTATACTAATGGCATGGGAGAAAAGAGTGCAAAATAAGGTTAGGGGTGATTGACCTAACAGGAGGGGATGAGGAAGGGAAACTATTGGGAGCTTTTTAATGATGGAGATGTTTTAATGATTTCTTTTAATAAAATAACCAGTGATGTCATGGCTCGGGTGAGCAGGGCTGTGATCGTATAAATACAGATGGCTCCAGCTATTCGAGATCACTTGCTTGAACATCAGCAGGTGGTCTCAGGACCTGAACCTTGCAGCTAAGGTTGGACTCTGGCAGAAGTGAAGGCAGGAGCATGACACAGAGGGTTATTACTTTGTGTTCTCAACCAAGAAGCAGAGATAGATGAGTTCTGGGTCTCAACTTACCTCCTTTTATTTAGTCTAAGATCCCAGGCCATGGAATGGTTCAGGAGGAGTCCTTCAGTGTCAGTTAATCTTCTGCACAGAAAGACGTTTCCTAGTTTGATTCCAAATCCCAACCAGTTTACAATCATCACCCAGCACTGTCTCGGGACCCACAGGGACCTTGGAATGCATTAACCATAGAGATAAAGGCAACTGATCTATTCATTCCTCAATGACCAACACTGGATTCTTTTTGATATCTGGCTCCCAAACTCACTGGAAAACATCTTAGTGCCCGTCTCATTTAGTGGGACATACTTGCCTAGGAGTTACATTTATAAAGGAGAAGTGTAAGATGTACATATTTAAGCAACTTCAGCCAGTTCTCCTGAGCGCTGCCCAGTGCCTTCCCATCCGCAGTGATGACAGTGCCTAAGTTCCGGGATTCCTGCCTCTGTGACAAATGTCCCAGAATTCTCAGGATAAATGGTTTCATCTGAAGGCAAAACGAAAGAAGGGTTTTGCCTCTCGAAAGAGTATTGAGAAAAGCATAGAATCATTCACGGGGCTTTCAGCCTGCATGATCTCAACCTTGCCCTTGAACCAACAAAGGGAAACTCAATATTGCTATGCATATAAACAGCACGGTAAAGCAAGGAGAACTTGTAGCACACAGTAGCTAGGTAGCACGCACAGAGGCCACTGAATTCTCCACAGGTGCTTGCCAAGTGGGAAGGAGTCTCCTTGGGCCTCGCCACAGCAGAGACCAACCAGGGAAGCATTCATGCGATGTTCCCTGCAGATGCCACATGGCCACCATCACACTCTGTAACTGCTCTAACCACTGTGCCTTCCTTGCCGTGATGTACCCTCAAACAATGAGCCAGAAAAAGCTTCTCCCTTAAGTTGCTTCTGTGATCTATTTTGTGACAATTATGAGAAAAATAATATATGTGGATAGTAGCAAGCCATTTATCCTTGTGCTTTGGGCTATTGAAGTAAACAAACTAAAGGTTGTTTAAGGGCAAATACTGCAGGACCATTATAATTGGTTAGGAAGATGGCTAATTAAGTAAGGAGTGGCTCTGTACAGCATATGGGCACACTAAAAAAAATGGGGCAAGGACAATATGGGATGATGTGAGATTTTGCCGTGCTACAACACACAACTTAAAACTTTGGTCTTATCAAGAAAATTTTCAGTCTAATATTTTCAGATGTCTGTAGAGTTACCTGACACCATTAAAAGGCACATCCACAAGCATAGGGACATTAGTGTAGTCTATGATGGGTGAAGAAGCAATTAAAAGTAATTGGATTGGATATTCACTCAGGTCTATGATGGCTCACGGTGCCCAGAGTAAAAGCTACATAAGAGGGAGACCTGTAACATAGCATGATATAATTAAAAATAAATATGTGCAAAGTTAATAACTCACACTTTACAAAACACAGAAGCAAAAGAATCATCTCAAAGTAAACTTAATTCTCTGTGGAATGGTAAGGAAGGGGCTTGGGATGCCAGAAACATTTAAAAATTCCTTTTTCTAGCTGGGCGGTGGTGCACACCACCTTTAATCCCAGTACTCAGAAGGCTGAAGCAAGAGGATCTCTGAGTTTGAGCCCAACCTGGTCTATATGTAGACCACATGTCTCTATGTAGACCACTATGGTGAGTTACAGTACAGCCAAGGCTATACAAAGAAATACTATCTAAAAAAAAAATCCAAATAAATAAAAAAGATTTTCAGATTTTTATTCTCATAGAAGGAGAAATAAGAAGAACTAGGAAAATTACTTTATGTGTTTGAAGTGTTTCTTTGTGGTTTGGTTTGGTTTGATGTGGTTTGGTTTGGTTTGATGTGGTTTGGTTTGGTTTGATGTGGTTTGGTTTGATTGGTATTTTTGTTTTTTAGTTCAAGACAGGGTCTCAGCATTTAGTCCTGGACAGCCTAGAACTCACTGTGTAGGCCAAATTGGCCTTAAACTCATAGAGATCAATCTGCCTCTGGCTCCAAGGTTCCAAGACTACAGATTCAGACCCATACAAGCCATTGTAGATCAGGAATTTCCATAAGGCATTTTGAAAATCCAATCAGAAAATGAAAGAAGAGCGATTATGTTCCTTTCAATTCTGGCACTCACATCATTGGCTCAAAGGTGTCTGGTGAGTTTTGCCATCGTTGGTGCTTCTGAAAATCAAAGTCAAAAGGTCCGTTTACTCCCACCTCTTTATTTATTCAGCCATTCCTGGCACCTGTTCTGCATGCACCACTTTCAGGACACCGTGTGGGCTGCTCCTTTGCAGGTCCCCACTCTGTGGAGCGTATACACAGATAGAGAAACACAAACATTGCCTGATCCCCTTGTCTACTGTGACCGTAGCAGCCTAGCCTCTGAAACCTGTGCTCAAAGTAGGCCTGCTCCTCCCACTGAACACGAAGCTACACAAGCAGCTTCCCTTCCTTTTGGTCCTGAAAGGAGCTCAGCATTTTATATCTCCTAAGGGCCTCTCATAATCTCCGCATGTCTTGAACCCTGAGGACCAGGGAGGTCCCTCCCAATGTTCAGGGAAGCATGGATGTGAGCCTGAGGGAATATAGACCAACCCACTCTTCCTCTTTCTCCAAACTCATGGAGAACAACAGTTTGGAGAAGAGGGGCATATGTAGATGCATGTGTGTGTGTGTGTGTGTGTGTGTGTGTGTGTGTGTGTGTGTGCGGGCGTGTGCACGTGCACACACACACACATTAGACACTCGTTTTCATGTGTAAGGATGAAGCAGGAGAAAAAAGCCTGTTTCTCCGTTTTCTGTCATCCAGGCAGTCCCTGGTCTCGGAGAACTGTGAATGGGAATGAAGACAGAGAGTATGACCACCTCCCACTGCCAAGCCTGTGGATAAACTTCTGCCTGCTTAGCAGTTTGCTAAAGTTCTAACTCAGGGAGGAAATTGAAGTCATGTGTAAGTCTTGGGGAGCTTCCTCAGCCGGCCTATTTAATGGAGCTCATTACCTGTTGTTCAGGTCTATGTAGGATTCCTTTTCTCATCAAGGAACAGAAATTGACTGCAACAATTAGAATTGAGAGCTAAGTTAAGAAATGTAGACGTATGCTCAAAGTGAAATATCTTATTGTGCTGGTCAGTGGTACATGAATTATTCAACGGGCAAAAATGAGTATCATATAAGCTAGCAAAATAAAAAAAAACCTATATATAAGATTAATTTCAGGAATGGATACTTTAATCCAAACTCAAAACTTTTCCTAACTTCCTCAACAAAAATAATTAGTTCTCTATAAGAATCCTATCCTTTGTAAATTATGTTTTATGTGTTTCCCAAGATTTCCAATTATACGTGTTTTATGGTCTCAGGTAGGAAATTAAAGGATTTAGTCGTGGATGCCGCTCCCTTGTCTTTTTCTAGTTCCAAGTTATAACTTTGAAAGAAAACAGAATCGACTGAAAATGAGGAGCTGACCTTGAAAGAGAGACAAAGATGAGAGTCCAACCTTCTGTGGCTGACCGACAAGATGGAGGCTCTCAAGGTCAGATTGTTCAGCAACCTCCATTCTGGGAGGGCAGGAAGAGAGAACAGAGGCAGTGGGGAAGAGCCCATGAGCTGGGCAAAGCGGGCTGGGAGAGTGTATCACACCCTAAGGCGAGGCATTTCAAGGACTGAGAGATCAGAGAGGCAGCAGGAATGTAAAATAAGAAACCCTACTGCAGGCAGCCTCTACAACATGCAAGGGCTAAAGGGACAGAGGCGATGGAGGATGGAGCTGGCCATTTGTGACTGCTGCTGCTGTCACACCAGCTCTCTCAGGAGGAAGGAAGAGACTATAGTGACAGTAGTGTCCCTGGACACTCTGCTCTTCTATGCTTATCATGTGTATATCAGTCCAGTCAATATTGATACAGGACCCCAGCCTTTCTTCCTCTGAAGAGTCTTAATTACTTCAAGTGTCTTCTTTGCCTCTACCCATACTCACCGTGGGTTATCAATGTTTAAATCCAAATTAAATCAACTAAAAACCCCTCCAATTACTTCAATTTTATTTACATAATTTCCAAATTCCCCCCAAGCCCCATGTGCTCTGGCCTCACTTCTCCAGCTCCAACTTCTCTCTTTTTTGCCCCCAAAGTTCTTGCCTTATTGGCTTTGTTGTGATTCCTTGGAAAGAACACGTTCAATCCATGGTGAAGACATGAAGCGTATAATCCAGAAGAGCAATACATTTTTTGTTACATCCATTTTGTTGTATCCAATACAGTACTGAAGCATGATGCATAAGCTCATACCTTTGAGTATTTTAGACTGAAATCCTGGCTCTACTTTTTATTGTGTAAGATTCATAACCTACTTAACCCATCTAAACCTCATTCATAAAATAAATCAAGTAATATAACTCTATTGAGAAAGACGAGGAAGTACCTTTTATGTTGTTGATAATAGTAAGAAGGTTGAATAAAGAGATTTGTGCATAATCTTTGTTGTAAAAGACTACCCTGGGGTTGGCGCAGAGAGACAGGTAGATAGATCTCCAGGCGTTTCAGGCCAGCTTGGTTTATATAGGGAAACTTTGTCTCAAAACAAAAAAGAAACAAAGAAAGGTTATTTTGTTACAAGAGTAATAGGAAGAGATAGCAAATCAGTAGCCACACAAGCGTGAAAAGAAGAGCTCTCTGCTCCCCAACCACATGAAGGCAAGCAGGAGACCACAGCAGCCCGCCTGCCTCTCAGCAGCCCGGTAGACAGGGATTCCTAAAGCAAGGCAGCGCAACGGCTGAGCTCTGGATTCAAGGGAGAAAGCCTACACAGACATCTAAGGTAGAAAGAGAAAGAGGGAACCATCCCAAAGGTACCTCTGGCCTACACACACACACACACACACACACACACACACTATACATACACATACATACACACACACTACAATACACACACATACACACACATACTATACATACATGTACATACACACTGCAATACACACACATACACACACATACTATACATACATGTACATACACACTGCAATACACACACACACAACACACAATATACACATACATACACACATACACATATCATACAAAATACACAATACACACATAAATATACATATACATGTATACACATATACACACATGTACACATCACACAATATATACATGCATATACACAACACACAATATATACATTTATACATATACACACATATACACACGTATACACACATATACACATGCATAAATACACATACACACATACATATACACACTACACACAAACATACTAAAAAAATTACTATTGCAATGTTTACCATAAGCATTGCACATAATTCTAGGCTGTATGCTGACTGCTGGTGAAAAGCATTCATCACTGTGAAGCTATAATTTACCATTTTGAAGGGATATTCAGTCTATTTTCTGTTATGATCACAAACACCCAAGTCTGTAAGAGCAAGAGCTTCTTCATCTCATAGATTTCAAGGCTGAAAGTGCAAGGTGAGGAGGTCCCTGCTCAGGATCTTATGTAGACTTCGGGTTACAGATGCATGATCAGACAGAAGACAGGGGCAAATTGAGGCCTGAGCTTTCTCTTTCTGTAAGGACTTTCCTAAAACTTAGTCCGTTCTGAGGTTCCTGCCTCGGTGGCCGGGTCACCTGTTGTTGGTTTTTTTTTTTTTAAGATTTATTTTATGTGTATGAGTACACTGTAGCTGTACAGACGGCCGTGAGCCATCATGTGTGTGGCTGCTGTTGAACTCAGGACCTCTGCTGGCCCCACTCACTCTTACTGCAGCTGTCTTCAGAAGCGCCAGAAGAGGGCATCCGATCTCATTACGGGTGGTTGTGAGCCACCATGTGGTTGCTGGGATATGAACTCAGGACCTTCGGAAGAGCAGTCAGTGCTCTTACCCGCTCAGCCATCTCGCCAGCCCCAACCTGTTGTTTTAATATTACTACACCACCTAGGACAGAGAACCAACCTTCTAAGGACTAAAGCTTTGGGGGACACACTCAAGTCATCTCTGTGACATAGCAGGGAGGATGTGGTTTTTAATATTATTTACAGTAGAAGAGCAACATCATGATCAGTTTCCTGATAAAGGAAGGTAATAAAATATTCATTGATATTAAGATAATACTGTTTAATGTTTTTTATTTAATTAATTAGGTTTTTTGTCATTATTTGGAGGATTTTTTTTTTTGAGACACGGTCCCACTATATAGCCCAGTCGAGTCTTGAACTTGATACATCACTAAGGCTCTCCTCATTTTTGTGTCAGTCCCCCTGCTTCAACCTCCTAAATGCTAGGATTGTGGCCATTCTCTACCATGCTTGGCTGAATTTCTTTTTATTCATAAGAAACTTACTTAGTTTTCAAAGGATAGAAAACCGATCAGGAAAGTTACTTGATAGTTGAGACTCATCCGTTCCGCAGAGAGTGGCGTGGGGCAGTCACACAGCACAGGCATGTCTGGGCAGAGTCCAGTCAGCGAGCCCTGAGGGGATAATGAAGGAGAACACAGCTATAGCCAGTATGATTAGCTGAAGGAAGGCTTTGTCCAGTGAGTGGGTGATTGGGTTCTCGGCAGAGGGACACGTGAGAGAAGCTAGGTGACCAGGTACTCATGCATGGGTGGTCAATATAAAACTGAAATCTTCTCTGACTAGCACACACCGCGATCACCTGACACTGACCATCGGCAGACGGTACAGTGGCCCAGGACTGCTCTGTGGATGCCAGACTGAGAGCAAAAAAATCTACTCTTTTTTTTTCAACACTAAGTGTGGGTCATTCACTGTGAGAAACGCGGGACAGGAAAACATCCACACGATGGCGCCGCTCAATGAAATAGAAACGTACTGAACTTGATCTAAAAAAAAAAAAAACCAACCAAACAGAAACACAGGTAGAAGAAAGTAATGTGGGCTGCGACAATGACATTTTTAATGTCTACATATGATAAAAAAAAAAAAAACAGTAAATTTGACTTTCTACATTAAGCACAAAGTGGATCAATAGGGAGGCTAATTGTGCGCCAATAAAGAGTCCAGCAACTGGAGAGAAAGCAGGCTCCTGGAGACAAGAAGGACTGAAGGAAAAGAAGAGTGACCATCAAGGAAAAGGGCCTGAGCCTTGAGAGGCTTCACAGCATTGAAGAACACCACTGGGCAGTGGGGGCACATGCCTTTAATCCCAGCACTTGGGAGGCAGAGGCAGGTGGATTTCTGAGTTCGAGGCCAGCTTGGTCTACAGAGTGAGTTCCAGGACAGCCAGGGCTACACAGAGAAACTCTATCTTGAAAAAAAAAACCACCATCAGGGGCCAAGCTTGTGAAGGCCAGCTTTCTAGCTAGCATCTATACATTGCAATTGACTGAAGCCCACTAAGTCGCTCTGTTTTTGATGGTGTGTTCACATGCCTTTAAGTCTAGCTCCCCTTCCTCCTGGTGTAAATCAAAATCAGATTTTATTTTATTAAAGGCAGAATCCTACAATTCCAGCTACAGATATCCAAGTCTGTCAGAACCCTACTGGCAGATGCACAGACTCACAGTGAATAATGATGGGGAAGGGTGTTTAAAAGGGAAACTTAGAATGTTCTGCACTGGATGCAAAGCTGTTTTGGCTTGTCTTATTCACACTGGCCTTGGCAAGGGTCCAGAAAAGGCAGAGTGGATTTTTCTTGTACAGATTCCTCTGGATGGCAGTCACTAACTGGTCTACCTGCTGGCTAAAGGCAGGTCTCAAGGGGACGTTCTTGAAGTCGCTTTGAATAAACTGAGAGCTTCACATTTTGTGACATTTTGTGAGTTCAATAAAATTAAGGGGAAGCCCCCAAATGTGCTTTTCCTATTAAATGAAAGAATACATTTATACTTCAACCATAATATAGCTTCCTAACTCAGTCTTACAATGACTAGAAAATCTCAGTTTCTACAGTGTTTTGATATGTGTCTGGGTCAGTTCTGTAGTTACAAATAGACTCAAAGTTCTAGAAAGTTCTGCAAATAAACCCTGGCAGTTCTAACGGCAGTGTCAAAGCAGGGTTTCTTACTTTATCACCTTAGAAAGCAGATGTCCTATTTGGCGCCGGAGGATGGGAAATGAGGACAAAGGCTAAGGGCATTTAGAAAAGGCTCTGGGGCCCATCAGTTCTCTCCTGCAGATGCTCAGCTCCAAAACACACTGCTCTCAGTCCTTTCTAAAGGAGTCATTTTCAATTAGCTAGATGCAATGCAAATGTTGATAGGGAATATTTATCCTTAAAATCACACATTGTTTATCTAAGACCCAAACTGAACTACAGATCCAACCACCTCACATGCAAAATGTAACATGACTGGAAGGAACAGTTCCTCTCTTATGACCCCCTCCCTGCCCTGTAGGAAGCCTGAGATTCCACACTATTACCACAGAGATGTAACAGAAGTTCAAACAAGTAAGTGTGTCATGTATAAGCTAGACTTGTCTTCAGAGAGAGAGGGTGGGGTTTCCTGAGCTGCATTGGTGTCTAGCTATACATACACATGCACACACACACACATACATTCACACATATATATACATACACACATATACACACACATTCATATACACACATTCATATATATACATACATAGACACACATACATATGCATACATACATACATATGTATACATACATACATTCACATACACACAAGCATACACACATTCACATGAACATACATACATATACACACACATTTACACATACATATGTATACACACATACACACATACATTCACACACATATACACACACATTCACATATATACACATACACACAAACATTCACATATGCATATACACATACACACAAACACATACATACATTCACACACATAGACAAACACAAACACACAGAGACACACACCATATACTCTCTCATTTTCATCTCCATAAGGTGAACCCCCATTGTCTACATCACTGGTCTCTTTTATTAGGGGATCATGGTGTCATAGTATCTAAAAATAAGGCCTAGATTCTGACCTTTTAAAAGGAAGTAGTTAGTGGTACTGGACCATGACAGCTCCCTCCTAGCCAGAGAACGCGTGCAATGCCTCTCTTTTTTAATCCCACCCATCCATAAAGACTAAGCTGCTGGCTTAGTTCCATGTCTTTAATCACCACTATATCCAGTTGCATTCCTCCGGCACTGGCAATCCCTCCATTTTAAATACAGAACTCTTGAAAGACCAAGAGTTTAGGGGACATGGTGAGGTAACACAGGATGAACAGTTGTTACTAGAGGAGGCCCCAGATCATCCAAACAGCCATACAGGCCTCCCTCAGTCAGAGACAGTCATGCCAAATCCCAGCAAAGCAATTCTTTCTTTCTTCATAAGGCAGGCTAATCTGTTCTTTTCTAAGGAGAAATCATCTCCCCTGTGAGCTAAGCCACACCCCTTATTGAGGTAAGAGACAGGAAATGTTTTAGTTTACACAGGCTATTCCATCTCTGTGTGCTCCAACAGTGGGCTGGAAACCCCAGTTCCAAGCCAAGAACTTAGTCCATGTCTCTGTGAGTTTTCCTGTGTGGCACCTGTGGAGGTACCTCACCTGAGTTGCCCTGCAAGGGACCCTGCTAGGATGATTTCCCCAGCTGTTCCAGTTTGAGCTCACTAAAGGAAAATTTATACCAACACAGTTTGTGAGGGCTGAGTGTAGTAGGGGTATTGGAGAGGGCCATCCCTGCCCTACATTGAACCAGTGAGCTATTTTCTGCACAGAATCAGATAATAAATATTGGAGTTTTAGCCATTAAATACAGACTTTACTAACCATCAAAATATAGGCACTTTTCTAGTACTTCACCTCTACCAGTGCAGCACGAGAGCAGCCACACAAACATAGATGATACGTGAGTGAATGGATGTGACTGCATCACCACAAGACATTATTCACAATAGCAGGTGTCACCCTGCATCTGTCCCATGGGCCACAGCTTGACAAGCCCTGTTCTGTACAACTTAAGTATGATGGACTTAGCCTAGGGTCTCCTGTTAGCTGGGCTGAAAATTTCTCAGATTATGCTGTTTTCGGTGTTCTCTCTCTCTCCTCTCCCTCCCCCTTAACCCCTCTCTCTTTCTCTCTCTCTTCTTCTTTTCTCCTCTCCCTCCTCTCTCCTTTCTCCCTTTCTCTTCTCAGCTCTCTTTCTCTCCTCTCTTTCTCCTCTCTCTCCCTTCTCTCCTCTCTCTCTCTCTCCTCTCTCTCCCTTCTCTCCTCTCTCTCCCTTTTTCCCTTTCTCTCTCTCTTTTCTCCTCTCCCTCCTCTCTCTCTTTCTCTCCTCAGCTCTTTCTCTCCTTTGTCTCCCTTCTCTCCTCTCTCTCCCCTCTCCCCTCCCTCTCTCCTTTTTCTGTTCTCTCTCCTCTCTCTCCCCCTTCCCCCTCTCTTTTCTCTCTCCCTTTGATGCTCCTCTCCCTTCACTCTTTATGACAACTTCTCCCAACAAAATCCTTAGATAGCTCATCCCAAGTTGGTGTCCAATACTATTTTGGATGCCACTGGCTACAATGGACCCAATGTAAATGATGACCCATGAAAGATCAATTGTTGCCTCAGCCACATTTAAGAGTAAAGAGTTAGCTAAAAATGAAGGCTTTCACAGGAGGAAGGAGGCATGATGCACCAGGCTCTGTAGGGCTGAGACAGACTCTGACTTGGTACTCTGAAGAGGTTCATCCTGCATTGTCTCCCACAGAGGACACTGTACAGAAAGCAAATCACTATCATTCACGATACTGCCTGCACTTAGGACAATGTCTGATAAGGAGTGTAAAATTTCATTGAACACTCTGAAGTGGAAGTTTGTGGATACGTCACTTGATGCAGACTCACATGGTGTTTTGCTGACGTAAACCCTGTGGGAGGACACGTGATGTTTGGAGAGACTACGACGGACAGTGATGGTGCACTTGCATAGCTAGCTAGCTTTGCAAAGCTTTGTTGGTCTCACATCTTCATCATCTTTGCTGATTTCACTTCCTTGAGAGGGGAAGTGCACAGCAGAGAACTTCTGTCTGATTCTGATAGCTCCCACTGACTCCCGCTGATTTGTCCGAGGCCTGGCTCCCACTGACTCCCGCTGATTTGTCCGAGGCCTGGCAGTTCCTGCTGGCTTGAGCCATGGCTGCTGATTGATGCTAGCCAGAAACTACCAGACTCTACTGCTGGTATTCTGACAACTGTGGGTAGACATTGCCCCCAAGGAACTCTTTCTAAACAGGTCCACATCCCCTTGTCCTGTTTATTATCTTTTCTCCTCTGTCTTTGGACGGAGTGCTAGAAGGGGGTGGTCAAAGTATTTGAGAGCCCTTAGTAAAAGTAGGTTTTAGCAAATCAATCCTACAACATTCAAATTGCTGTCTTGTAGCAAATATAAGATTGTTCTGTGTAAAGAGCTGAAAACTAAACACATGCACATTCCTAGTCAATTTTCCTGACTAGCCCTAAATGAGGTAGAGTATAATCTTCACACAGGCAACACTGCAAGGCTGACCTCCTTAGTGACCAGTTTACTTTGAACTGAGCACAAAATAAAGCATCCCTTTGCAGAATCTACAGCTTTGCTACTAATGGGAACAGATAAACTGTCACCATGGCAGAAATCAATGCTCAAATTTCATATACTGTTTAAGCTAAGGTGGTCTATCTAAAATACAGACAATTCTACTTCTAGACTCAGACCACAGACTTCTCAATAGTCAGTCCACCAGGACTGAAGTGAAGTGACATGAGTTACCCTAGATATGAAAAAAAACAAGAGAGAGAGAGCTGAAATCTACTTGCTTTTTCTTTATTAGAGCAGAGAGGCACCAAGGCCACAAACAGCATAGTTCTGAACCTGTGTGGATTTCTGAAGTCAATATTGGAGCTACAGTTCAAGCAACAATGAAATTCTCTTCTGTTAAGAGAATGGACCAAAAGTTACAAACAAGGAGCTAAAGTAAAAAAGAATCATACAGAAAGTGGAAGGAAGGGACATTTTCAATGCTTGCCGAATCATGAGAAGAGTATGAAGCCAGGGAAAAGTCATTAAGTTTACTAATGCAATAACTCAAAACACGTCTGCTGTCTAATTCTGCCAGACACTGCTGTAGGTACAGGGATTTGGGGATGGCCAACTTAAAAGGCTTGATTTATGCTTACCACAGGAAGACAGTCTAAAAGCCAAGACATAGTAATGACATTCAGACATGATAACACCTAAGAAGAAAGTGGAGCCCAGGAAAAGACAGTCTAAAAGCCAAGACATAGTAATGACATTCAGACATGGTAACACTAAGAAGAAAGTAGAGCCCAGGAGACGGCTCAGTGGATATATGCTCCTGCCACCAAACTTGATCCCTGGAACCCACACAGTAGAGAGAGTTAGAATGGCTCCCTGACCTACACAAACACACATACACACACACACACACACACACACACACACACACACACACACACACACACACACATACACACAAACACACACACACACACACACTAATAGATAGGTAAATAGTAGAAAGATAGATAGTTGTAGATTGATGATAGATTCAATGATAGATACACAGAACATAGCTACATAGATAATAGATTAAATGATAGATAGATAGATAGATAGATAGATAGATAGATAGATAGATAGATAGACAGACAGATAGACAGACAGACAGACAGATGGATAATAGAGACAGATAACAAAGTATTGTAGGCAGAAGAAAGGGAAGTTAATTTGGTTACTGTTGTTAAGGAACTCTTTTTTAAAGAGATTTTACATAAAGCTAGAATAAATTTTTGGAAGGAGCTGGTCAGAAAATGTCTGAGATAATACTGTGTGCAGTAGAGAAAACAGTAAATATATAGACCCTGAAGCACAGCAAACCAGGACCATGCCAGGATATTTGCAGTGCAGTGGGTCAGGAGCAGAGGAGAGTGCAGACTAAAGGCATGGGCTTCCCCATGCACATCTCAGACACTCGAGTGAGATGAGATGACAGTGCAAGCTCCCAAACACCCAATGATGCACAGAGACAAATACTTCAGCCTGCCTGACTTCTCTCGTGGGTTACAGATGTTTTGCTCACCTTTCACATCCTTAGTATCGGGTCAGTGTTAACAAGGGTGAGTTTTCATTAGTGATCATCACATTGAACTGAGAGAAGCAGCTGGTGGCCACGTTGCATTCAGTCCTGAACAAAGAATAACTATTCCAAATTCTTTACTTGTAGTTTCAGTGTTTAGAAAATTACCCAAAATCACATTTTTTCAGACGCATTCATGGATACATGGATGGCCAGGTACTAAAATTGGAGTAGACGCCTAGCTGCTATAGAGGCAGAGTCTACCCTGGGGAGAAATCCTCCTAGCTTCTACTCCAGCTGCAACCCAGTTCAGGGAGTGAAAGGAAGCTGTTGCTCATTACTGTGCTGGGACAAGACGTGGGAAGCCATAGGACCATGGGCATGCCACATGTACAGCCACTGAAGGGACTCTAGCCAGCTGAAGCACAGCAATCATGGCTCTGGAAGACCTTGCCCTTCTCCACTTACTCTGACTTGCTAAAAACCATTAGATTGCATTCCTTTTTTTTTAATTAGATATTTCTCCTTTCCCAGTTTCCCCTCCAAAAAACAAAGAAATAAACAAAAACAACAAAAACAAACCCCT
>NW_022196910.1:53678451-53691635 GCF_008632895.1 Mastomys coucha
TAAGGGAGTTATTCATGTCCTTCTTAAGTTCCTCTATCAGCATTGTGAGATATGATTTTAGATCCAATACTTGCTTTTCCGGTGTTTTGGGATATCCAGGACTTGCTTCGGTGGGAGTACTAGGTAGGTTCTGATGAAGCCAAGTAGTCTTGGTTTCTGTTGGTAGGATTCTTGTGTTTGCCTTTCGCCATCTCTTAATTTTTGGTGTTAGATGTTCTTAGTGTCTCTGACTAGAGCTTGTCCTGTCCCTGCTGCCCTGCAAGTTCCCTGCGACTCCTGGGGCCTGTGCCTCCCGGCTGGCTGCTCTGGTCTTAGAAACTCACTGGAGAGAAAATGGCGGCTCTCACCCTTAGATTGCATTCCTAAAGCTAATCTCCATGGTCTACTCCCTTATTTGGCTCCTTCCTGCTCCTGAGGCTGATCACCAAGGGCCAGCTATCAAAGTATTGGTGTCCAACAACAAAAGCCTCCTTTGGGCTCACCTAAATAGCATGCCTAATTAAAATTAAACACCTCATCCTACCCCTTTTACCTTTATAAACTGCCATTTGCAGAAGGGACAGTGTGGGGCAGTGGACCATGCCACCAGACAGAAAACCTGGTAAGGTTGAGCAGATTCAGGAACCCTGGCATTTCTCATAATTGGGAATGGTAGGCGTTTAAATCTACTCTCAATGCCAGGTTCCTGTCCTGGAACATGTGACCAACTCCCCTTCTGTCCTCCCCCCTCCCCCATTGAGAGGACTGTGACAATCAGGGACAACACCTGAAGTCCTTCCTCATGCAGATGAGGCACCCCTCACATCTCAGACCAAGCCAATAGAAAGCATCCGCCTCCAGATCTCACCCCAAGGAATGAAGCATATGAGTTATTTCACCAAAGATCGTCTGAGAGTGCCTGTCTTATGAGCTGTAACACTCCAGGGAAGAGTTTTTCTCTCAGAGGCTCTGGTTGCTGGACCAGGCCCAACCAGCCAGGTGCCCAAGCCTGACTGCAGGTGGCCTGGACCTTGGTCCCTAGCTATCCACTGTGTCTCGCTGCCTGCTGGGCAGCACCACCTTGCCCTGGCTTCCCCTCAGACAGCTTCTACCCTTTGGCTGCTCCAGCCAGGCAAGAGCCCCTCAGATCCGGTACATGGACCAGCAGGACAGTCTAGTCTGTCTCCTATGTATCCAGAGTTAGAACCTTTGTCCCGTCCCCCCCACCTCCCTGGACAAATACCCCTTCTCCTTCTCCTTTGTTCTCTTCCCACCTCCCTTCTTCCTCTATCTGATGTCTTTGTCTCTTATTCCCTGCCTATTTCCATCTGGGGTGAGTTCTTTGTGCTGAGAACGTGGTCCTGGGGAGTCTTGTGCAGAACACAAGTCCCTCCAGCCACCCTGGGCATGGTTTTTATCCCATGTTTCCCAATCACCAGTATCACTCAGTGCTCATTAGCTCTACATGTGTCTAAAGTTTTCTGGCAGCTACTGTTTTGTTTGCTTTGTTTTTAAATCAACCCATCAAAACCAAAAAATGTCTAGATCCCTCTTCCACTTAGACATTAACACGTGGCTTAAGCTAAACCTGACCTTTGGGAAGCCAGAAAGCATCTGTTTGATTTTTCTTTCCAGAGTTAGAGCCTGTTGATATACTGACCCAAGCCCAAGGCCAAGATTCAGAAATTACGGCATCCTGTTCTGTAGCAAGTTTTTATTTCTTGTTTACTACCAGCCCTTGGAATCACACTGCAGTGTGACAGTTTAGAGTTTCTTCCTCTTAAAATAAATCTCTGACCCATCATTTTCTGACATGTTGTTGTTTGTAGTTTTGTTTATTTTCCCGCTGACAAAAGCAAAGGTGTAATAATAAGCCCTTCACTAAACTTCCCTTTCAAATGTGATTTTCCTGCAGTTTTGTCGACTGTGGGAACAGAAAATAGATTTTTTTTTCCTAAACAAATTCCCTAATAGAGTGACCCTGGTTGGCTGGATCTCTGAGATCACATTTATCTGCTTACAGCTACTTTGTTTGTATTTGCATCACCAAAAAAATCTTGGCTTGTCAGAACGGAGCTTGGACAGAAAGGAAAGGAGTAAACTAGAAAGATAAAATGAGCAGTTGAAGTTTCCCGTTTGATTGTGTCGTTTCCTCTCTGTTATTCTGAAGATTGTCACTCATGAAAGCTCAGCTGGAGGAAAGAGGAAGCAAGAACGTGCCCACCTGCTGCAGGCAAGTGGAGGCTTGTTAAAGACCGGCAACTTTGTTGCAAGTTCAGTTTCACAGAGAACGTGACAGCCCAGCAATCCGGAGTCCAGGGGGAGCTTGGAAAAGTTGTAGATCTCCTCTATTTAAACACAGCAAGAGATCCTTGCTAAAGCTCTGTCAAGATAGGACTGGTAGAAATTGAAGTCAACTACTTAGGAGTAGAACCATCCTTACAGTCAAATCCTGTGGGGGTGGGGGCATTAACTGACTTGGCCACTTGAAACACTTTCCACCCATTCCCTCATTAGAGTCAAATTTCATCCCCATGGGCCAACTTTTCCAAGGACAACTTCAAACCGTCTTTTTCCCTGTTTTCTGTTTTCCCACATGGGTCTGTACTCTCATCTGGCTACACATTTGCTATAGGGTCTCTCCTCTTGACCAGAGTATCCACACACTCTCAACTCTGAAAGCAGAAACCTCACCTGCCTTTGCAGTGGCTTAAATGTGACTGACCTCCCCCCAACTCCCATAGACTCTGGGATTTGAATACCTGATCTCCAGTTGGTGGCGCTCTTTGAAGAGAATTTAGTGGCATGGCCTTGTTGGAGGAAGTAAGTCTCTGAAGTCAGGCTTTGAGAATTTAAAGACACAACACACAGCCTTTCTAATTCTGTGTGTGATGTTTGAGGTTAAAGGTGAGAGCTCCTTCCTTTTCTACAGTGTGGCTTGTGTAAGCCAAGCTATTTCTGGCTCATCTTTATATGCCCTGCACTAACAGCAGAACAATTGGACTAGAAATGTCAACTATTATGTGTTTGTTGACAAATATTAGTGCACTCTGACCAACACTAACACTTTTCCTAAAAATAGCTGTTACATTCAAAATAATCCAGTGACATCTAACTGGGAAAGTCAAGGGAGGTCTTATGCAACCTTTAAAAAATATATTATTACTATTAAGAAGCTCTGAACTTAAATGTGAGTTCAATGAAAGTGTTGTTTTAATTATCTTTTATTTGCTTTATGTGTATATGTGTGTGCTTGCTCATTGGTATGTGCACCATTGCAGCTATAAAAGGGCATCAGATTCCTTTGGAACTGAAGTTGCAGGTCATTATGACATAATATGGGTGATGCAAACTGAATCCAGGTCTTCTGCAAGATTCGTGAATGCACTTAGCTTCTGCACCATCTCTCCTGCCTCGATAAAAGCATCATTTAATGGCATCCACTTATGGAAGGATTAACTAAGGTCCGTTATTCCCGGGTTGATCCCAACAGCAAGCAAGTTGGCAGATTATCTCCCATATGGCCTTGGATTTTCCTCTCCAACTGAATGGGGCAGTTACTAATTTAGCAAAGACATTTATTCTCAAATCTGTGTTGAGAAATCTGTGTCATTTGTTTGTTGTTATAATTGTACAATTTAATTAAACATTTGGTATATTTATAAAATATAAATAAGAAAAGAGAAAATTTTTAGGCAAACATGAGTAGAAAGTTGACAGTGACCCAAAAGATATATCTTAAATATCAATTTCAATTAAATCAAGTAAGATAAATGTAAATGGACTGGAGAGTTGACTCAGTCATTAAAGGCTCACAACCAAAAATACTGGGGGCTCCTTGCTGGCAGGTCCAGGCGAGAGCAGAGACGTCCTGGTCTCACTGGGGTCTCTCCAGGGCTGATCAGGATGGCAAGTATTGACAGCCACTTGGGAGGCAGAGGCAGGCATATGTCTGAGTTCGAGGCCAGCTAGGTCTACAGAGTGAGTTCTAGGATAGCCAGGGCTATTCAGACAAACCCTGTCTTGAAAAACCAAGTTGGGTGTCATTCCCAACTTCTTGGCCTTTTCCCAGGATGCTTATAATGTAGAAGTAACCACCGCTCGGTTTTCCAAGCCCTTCTTGGGGTCGGTGTTTGCACAACTCGCTTTAAGCCTCCCTGACCTTTCAGCTCTGCCTGGTCATCCTGACTCTGCATAGAGAGGAAGAACTCAGGTCTTTCAGGGGGAAAGGAAATGTTGAAGACAGTCTTTGTATCATTTGAGAGCATTGCAACTGTTTTTCTCCTGGGAGCCCACATCAAAAAGTTATATAGTTTACTTTTCTTTCAGAAATTCTTCATTCTGTGGCCCCAGATTTGGAGTTAAATATGCTACTATATTTCAGAAATAATTAACAACTTTTAAAATACACTAAAAGCTTAGAAAAATATACTAAAACTGTCAGGAGCCATCAGGGAGAGGTTAAAAATTAGCAGGTGGTCTGTCTTCCTGAGATGGGTCTACCTTAGATTAAAATCGGCAATGGATTTGCTCCAGTAGGCAAGACCCAGGAGAAATTCATTTTAGGAAAGATTCCTGCTATTAATATGCTTTTCCTGTTATTATTAATCATATGTAACAATCACTAGGTATTGACCCATCCTTTTGGGCAGATCTCTGAAGAACAAAGAAGAGGTACTGTCTTGTAGTGACATTATATAAACAAATAGATGATTTCTTAATTCTTAATGATGATTCTATAAGAATTCCTAAAATTATGGTAATTATTAAGCTCTTTTCTGATAGTCAAAACTGCAATGAGAACTCTGCCAGTCTTCAAGTGTCATGAGTTAATTGCTTCTGAGATAGCAAGCATCTACTGCTCAGAACACATTCCAAGAGGTTGTAGAACCATTAATCAGAGGTTATAAAAGGGATTTGCTGTAGGAAAAGGACAGAAGATAAAATATTGACCAGGTTCATCTATATAAAACTTCACTAATATCTTAGTCACAAAAGTTATGCTTTTTAACTCTCCATGAACCCGTAGAGCTGAGGACAGAGGAAAACCCTTTGTGGATTTTAATCCAAGGTGGACCCATCTCAGGAAAATTGACTGCTAATTTTTAGCTTCTCCCTGATGGCTTCTGACATAAAAGTTCCAAGCCAAAGAGTGAGAGAAAGTAGAACATAGATGGTAAGTAAGAATAAGCAATTCTTTCTTTTATGTTCTTTTTATTTATTTTTTAATTTTTTTTGTTTTTTTATTAGATATTTTCTTTATTTACATGTCATACGACATCTCCTTTCCTAGTTTCCCCTCCAAAACAAAAAAACAAAAAAACAACAAGAACAAACCCCTCTTCCCACTCCCCTCCACCTGCTCACTACCCTACCCTCTTCTGCTTACTGGCCCTGGCACTCCTCTATACTAGAGCATAGAACCTTCACAGGGCCAAGGGCCTCTCCTCCCATTGATGACTGACTTGGCCATCCTCTACTATACATATGCTGCTGGAGCCATTAGTCCTACCATGGGTACTCTTTAGTTGGTGGTTTAGTTCCTAGGAGATCTGAGGGTACTAGTTAGTTCATATTGTTGTTCATCCTAAGGGGCTGCAAACTCTTCAGCTCCTTGGGTCCTTTCTCTAACTCCTTTATTGGGTACTCAGTCCAATGGATGGCTGTGAACCTTTACTTCTGTATTAGTCAGGTACTGTCAGAGCCTCTCAGGAGACAGCTATATCAGGCTGAATTGTCCTTCCTTCAGTCTCTGCTCCATAGTTAGTCTCTGCAACTCCTTCCATGAGTATTTTGTTCCCCCTTTTAAGAAGGAATGAAGTATCCACATTTTGGTGTTCCTTCTTCTTGAGTTCCTTGTGGTTTGTGGATTGTACTTTGTGTATTCCAATCTTCTGGGCTAATAACCACTTATCAGAGAGTGCATACCATGTGTGTTCTTTTGTGATTGGGTTACCTCACTCAGGATGATATTCTCCAGATCCATCCATTTCCCTAAGAATTTCATAAATTCATTGTTTTTAATAGCTGAGTAGTACTCCATTGTGTAGATGTACCACAATTTCTGTATCCATTCCTCTGTTGAGGGACATCTGGATTGTTTCCAGTTTCTGGCTATTATAAATAAGGCTGCTATGAACATGGTGGAGTATGTGTCCTTATTACATGTTGGAGCATCTTCTGGGTATATGCCCAGGAGTGGTATAGCTGGGCCCTCTGCTAGTACTATGTCCAATTTCTGGAGGAACCGCCAAACTGATTTCCAGAGTGGTTGTACCAAGGAATAAGCAATTCTTAAAGCTAATCAAAGGCCAAGGATTACTGGAGTGAGTTGGCTCAGCAGTCATAATCTTCCATAGCACGAGAGAGGTTCCCAACACTCATATCAGATGCTTCACAACTACCTGTAACTTACATATGTGTGATACACACTCACACACATATGCATAGTACAAATAAATAATCTTAAATTAAGAGAGAGTGGGGGCTAGAGAGATGGCTCAGCAGTTAGGAGTACTCTCTTCTCTTCCAGAGGACCTAAGCTCTTTTCCAGCACTCACAGAGAAATTCCAACACCCTCTTTGGCTTCTACAAGTACCCAGCATGCATATAATGTACAGACATACTTGCAAATAAAGCAGGTATACACATAAAATAATAAAAAATAATGTTTAAAAATTTAAAGGGAAAATGTATACACCAGACAAATGTACATATCTATATTAGCATCAACAAAACAAAACTTGGTACAAAACAAGAACAATATACCTTTTTACTTCTAGAACAACTGAATCTATTCCATTTTTATTTTTAGTGTTTTTTTATACATAAAGGGCCATGTTTCAAAGCCTATACTAACCTCAGACTCACTACGAAACCTAAACTGCCTTGAAATTTGCAATGTCTCCTGCCTCAACCTCCAGAGTGCTGGACTAATCACAGGTATGAACTGTCACATGTGTCTTACTCTGTGATTTGTATGCCATGATTTAATGGCAGTGTCTAGTCAGGGTAGTAAAATTATGCATTTTATGTACCTAGTAAATGGTTTGATGTGAAAGCAACTGCAGTTTCTACATTGTTGGAAGTTGTTGCTTACTATAAGAACGCATTCTTAATAAATGTGGTTACATTACGCATTGTTTTGATGAGCGTTTCTTTATGTTCTTGTGTTAGCAGCATTGCTTTCTGCTTACTTGACATTTATTTCATGCTATAGAAATGATGGTAGACAAAAAGGAAGTCCAAGAGACATTTATATGGGAGATCATTTATACTGGGTCTGAAAGCCAAAGAGACAACTCACAGCCTCAACACATTTGGCCCAGAAACTGCTAAGGACACAGTGCAGTGGTGGCTCAAGGAACTTCTCAAAGGATGTGGGAGCTCTGAAGAAGAATGTACTGGCTGGTGACCAGAAGTACAGATGATCAATTGAAAGCCAGTCTATTCAAAAAAGGGAGAAAATATTATGTATGGCCAAACAGCCCTGAGGTACAGAGCTGGGGAGACACTACTCTTCAATGGACAATGATGGAATATTTGATTCTTCACACACATGAAATATAAAATCATAGTTCCAAATTATGTTGTAAAAGCAATAACTCAGCTCATACTGTTCTGCTTAGTTCGGAGGTTTAGTTTTGTTGTGTTTTGTTGTGTTTTGTTTTGTTTTGTTTTGTTTTCATGAAGAGAGATTCACAATCCAGAAAACACTTCCATGAGATCAGCCTGTAGGTCATTGTCTTTATTAATGGTTGATATGAAAGGGCCTAGCCCATTATGGGTGGTACTACTCTGGTCCCAGATGTTATAAGAAAGCAGCTGAGCAAGGTAGGATGAGCAAGCCAGTCAGCAGCAGCCCTCTCCAGTCTCTGTTCCTGATCCTGCTCCCAAGTGCAGGCTTTGAGTTCCTCCAGTGACCACTCTTCATGAGGGGCTACAAACTGTAAGCTGAAATCAACCCTTTCCTCCCCAAGTTACTATTGGCATGGTGTTTTATCACCTAGCTAAGACAAGCATGACCTAGCTCCAGGTACTATTCTGCACGATTGGTCTTAGCTAACACAATCTTCATAGTTGCCTCAACAGTTAAGTAGCGTTGTTTCCAAAGCACATGTGAACAAACGGAGGAGGGAAGAGTCCAAATTTAAAACCTAGGGAACAAGCCGTAATATTTTTCTGCCACAGAGACAGCGAAGGATGTTTTAAGCCACATTATTAAAGTTAATATCAACTGTTCATCAGAAAAGAGTACAAAGAAAGTAAAAAATAAATTATGCCAGAAACTAGGAGAATATATATTTTTAACCCATAAGTGACAGTGAGTTTGAGTCCAGGATGTAAAATAAAATCCTCTCCACCAGTTAAATGCTATAAAAACCAAGCCAATGGGCTGAATTTCAAGAAGATAAAGAAAACATTGGCCAGCAACATCTAAGGGTGTTCAGCTTCACAGGGGATTGCAGAGAAAGGGCATATTTCCATCATGGTGTGGGACTCCAGACAATTCCTGGATTGACAGAATTTAATAAGTCCCCAAAATAAGCACCAGTAGGGTGTAGATAAACGGGCTCATAAAGTCATCTACTACAGAGCCGGTACCTTGCCAAAAGAAAACAATTGGCCTTTATTTCATAAAATCAACATATGCATCCCTCTGATGCACAGTCCCACATTTTATGAGTATGTGTATATTTGCGTGTATGTACACATGGGCATATATGCTTGCAGATGTATGTGCAGGCAGGACGTTGACCACAGATAAATTCTGTCTGTCACTATCATTTATTTCTTGAGACAGGATGATCCTGTCCACCACCCCAGCACTGAATTCCAGGAGCATGTCACCACAGCCAGCTTTTTAGGTGGTGCTGGGGTTCTGTGCTCAGATTCTCACCTTCCTCTGGCAAGTTCCCCAGGCCCTTTCACTGGCTGATATGCAAATTTCAACTTTTAAAGAGACTCTTGAATCAAAACCTGTGCATAAAAGGGATCAAGGCAGCATTGCTCCCTCAGTGAAGGAACTGGAAAAACTCTGTGGCAACTCTGCTGGCTGGTTTTACATCAGCTTGACACAAGTGAAAGCCATCAGACAGGATGGAGCCTCAACTGAGAAAGTGCCTCCATAAGATCTGGATATGGGGCATTTTCTTAATTAGTGATGGACATGGGAAGGCTCAGCCCATCGTGGGTGATGCTATCCCTAGGCTGATGGTCCTGGGTTCTCTAAGAAAACAAGCTGAGCAAGCCATGATGAGCAAGCCAGTAAGCAGCATCCCTCCATGGTCTTTGCATCAGCTCCTGCAAGCAGCATCCCTCCATGGTCTCTGCATCAGTTCCTGCAGGCAGCATCCCTCCACGGTCTCTGCATCAGCTCCTGCCTCTAGGCTGCTGCCTTTTTGAGTTCCTATTTTGACTTCCTTCAGAGATGAAAAGTGATGTGAATGTGTAAGCAGAATAAACTCCTTTCCTCCCCAAGATGATTTGGTTATGGTGTTTCATCACAGCAATAATAACCCTAACTAGGGTGGAAATAAAAGAGAATGAAGAATTGAACTGCAATAAATTATAGAATAGAAAACTACACCAATAAGGAAAACATAATACAATAGAATTCTAGCCTGTTGGTCAGATAATGTTGAATAAAAAGCAAATCCGAGAAGAGAAAATTGCGCATGATGTCATACTTACAAAGCTCAAACAATACTTTTATTCATAAGTACATATGAAATCAGAATTTTTATAGTAAGAGAAATATAAATTTGGAATGCAAAATAGCAGTTTCCCCTAGGAAAAGCTGGTGTGAGAGATTGGTATTCAACAAGCGGATAAACATAACATAAAGCAACTTATGTAGAATATTCTAGTTCATCAGGAGAGTGGTAATTGCAAAAGTGTTTCGCATATGATGAAGCTTTCTGCTTTATAGACATATTACACATTTTCTGTACATTAGATATAACATGTCCATATAAGGTTTTAATACTATGAGGTCTCTTCCACCAATTTCACCAGAGCAAATGAATACGCTCATGCAAAAGAATAAGGCTGAACTCCTCCCTCAGACACAATCTAAGAGTTGCAACTGTAACACCCTTAGTGCAGTGGTTCTCAACCTGTGGGTCACGATCCCCTTGGGTCAATTTTTAACAATGAAAATAAACCCTGGCATTTACATTACAGTTTGTAACAGTAGCAACAGTGCAGTTAGGAAGTAGCAACTAAAATAATCTTATGGTTGGGGGTCACCACAACCTGTGAGGGGTCAAGGCAAAAAAAATAAGGCCCCATTCCTCAAGGAATATTTTCAAATTTTTCCCTGTAGAAAACCATGGATGAAATGGCATTTTCCAGCAAGTAGAAATGACGAATAATTCCAGAGGTAAAGCATTTACTCTGGCTTTCCCAGATGCAATTTTACTTCCTACATTTCCCAAATGCAATGGAAATGTGAGTTGAATGAGCCTTTACACAAACTGGAAAATACAATCCCAATTTTAATACTAAATCGCATTAAAGAGTAAACTATAAGTAGGTTCCCCTTGGAGGTTTCCAATTTTTGCATTTATTAAATGAACCAGAGTAGCAATCTTTAGCTCATGAGAAATAACATAATTATAATCAAAAATGTTGTCTGAGAAGCTGCATTAAATTATGAACTATGCAAATTCAAAGCAATTCTGAGCTCTCAAATGCTCTGGGTCATCAAAGCATGGTCTCCAAAACAACTGAAATTTCAAATATCTTCAAATTCATTAGTGTTGGGGCTCAGAAAACATTAACCCAAAGTTGACACTTTGATATGCGAGGCACTTTGAATTAAAGAATGCAGATTTCTAAGCTTCATTTGTTGGAGGCAGCTCTGCTCTGAAGTTCCTTACCCACCTGGCTCCACACAAGAAGACTGTGCTCCCTGGGGCTCCATGCACTGACAACACACATACACCAGTGAGGGTAGTGTGCCTTACTTTATAGTCGGCTCTTTTTCTCCTGCTCCCTCGCCATCTAAAGACTCAACATCTATCCCCATTTGCCTTTCTGCTTCCACCATGTGAGAATATAGCAATACTAGTGACCAGGTCTCAGCACCTTATATTGACCTCCAGCCCCCAGAACTGTGGGAATTAAGTTTCTCTTCTTTCTTAACTTAAAAAGAGAAGTCCTACACTGGGAAGAGCGACTGAGGATGGCGGTTGCACCAGGAATACTCTCTCACAAGTTACACTGTCTGCTCTTGATCCATTTAACTTTCCAACATAATCATTTGCAAGCCATTGCCTGGTTCTCAAAATTGTATTTACTCAAAACTGCCGGTTTCCACCTCTAGTATAAAGACTACACACATTTCTGAGTCCATTGAATGATCAGAGAAGAAGCTGGAAGAGGTGCCCTGTCCATTGATAAATGGGTGTGCCTTTTCTCCCATTTCTCTTTATTGCCAGTGACTCTCAGAGAGCAGACTGAAAATTTTCTCTCCCTCTATATTACTCCAAACTTAGTAAATGTGACTAACTAAAATGTCAATGTATACATATAAGTATATACACATATAGTTCACATACATGCACATACATATACATATAAATGTACACATTCATATGTATCATATATACCATATACATCATATACATTATATATCATGTGCATCAATCACATATATCATAAACATATACATACACATCATATACATATATATCCATATACATCATATACACATACATATACACACACATCATATGAATAGACATCATATACATTAATCAATATACATATATCATATACATACACATGCACATCATATACATATACACATATACACACATCATATATGCATATACATATACAAATACATACATATATGCACATTATATACATACACACATACATATACTACATTCACTACATATACATCATATTCATGTACATTACATATGTGCTGACAGCTCACATCCCTGGTTAAGGTATAGGCACAAGAAAGACGAGTGAGTTCATGAAACATTCAACCTTCAGCACAATAAATGAGAGTCAAGATACCTAGCCCTCACAGAGTAAGGGGCCTAAAACTCCTCTCACTTTGTGACTAGTTTAAAGTGCAAAGTTCTTTTCAGGAGAAAACAAAAGTTATGGCGCTTTCCCACAATGCCTCCTAATGAAATCAGACCTAGAGTCAATAAGTGGATATACCTAGACTGCAAAGTAACAGATCTCTCTCGCTATACCTACTCTATCAGTCTAAACAAGCTGGTAAGAGAAAACTTTAGTGATGCCTTAAATCTAATTACAGGGGCAAGAAGATGGAGAAGAGAGGTAAGGGAAGTTGCTAAGGTACCTGCTGACACTGCCGCACACTCTGGATTGTATGCTGCATTTCTGATGTATAGTTCCAGGCAGTGAAACATGGAGCCCCGATGTACAAACAACCTTTCCAGGCTCTTAACCAATACTAGTTCTGAAGTCACCCAATACTCTCTCATGGTGGTCTATCTACATATCTCAAAACTTATCCTGCCCCATATAATTCCACCTCTCTCGTCTATACTCAGTGTAAATGTTTCTGCCCTACCTCTGCCAAGTTTCATCATGAAAATGATCCTGACTCTTCAAGTCCAGTGCCCACATTTCCAACTGCTTTCACCAGTACCCGATTAGAATGGACCTGGACCTGATTCTCTCCTGGTTCTCTCCTGATTCTCTCCTGATTCTCTTCTCATCTGTTACGGCTTGATTCCAGCCTCCGAGGGGACCTGCACTCATGTGCATGTACCCACACATAGTCACATAATTTAGAAGTAAAAATAAACCTTAAGTAACTAGACTGTTAGTGATTAAGAAGTTACTTGCTCAACCATGCTTTACAAACATTACTCTTATATACCAAGCTCTTACTGGAAACTTCCCTACAACCCCCTTCTCCCCATATTTCCATCCGGCAATGGTCTGCAAGCCAGATGCAAAGTCACCTTTTGAAGTTTACTGATATTCCCAGGGTGTCTCCTAAGTGTACATGAGGTGTGCATATTAATAAAATTCAGTTTGTATTTCCCTTCTGGATCTGTCCTATCTCATGAAGGTCCATTTTGTTAAGTTTGAGGGATGGAAGGGGGAAGGAGAGCTCCAGAGAAAGAAGTTTAGTTATCAGTCCTTGGTTGGTGGTTGAGACCCTGGGAGCTCTGAGGGTACTAGTTAGTTCATATTGTTGTTCG
>NW_022196910.1:53692189-53698116 GCF_008632895.1 Mastomys coucha
TTGTTTTTTAGAGGGGAAACTGGGAAGGGAGAAACTTACATGTAAATAAAGAAAATATCTAATAAAAATAAAAATAATAATAAAAAAAGAACAAATCCAAGAAAACAAAATAAAACAATAGTCAAGTTCCAAAAAAAAGAAGAAAATTGCCATCTTCTCTACACTTTGCACTGATATCATTTGATTAAATATATTCTATCAGGTTTTTTTCTGAGTTGGTGCTGAGTTTCTATTCAGAGGACATATTTGTACAATGGGGAGAACATGGAACCCAGGCATGGAGAGAACATGGCACTTTATCACATACAGCATTTATTAATATGCTTTTTAGATTCATCATTAAAATTTGAACTTCTAGTGTGTAATAGCTCGGCCATTTCCTTCTTCTCAATGTAAGACATTTTGTATTGAAGAAAACCATCTCTCTACAACTGATTTCTAATAAATCTAATAAATAAATTAATCGGCAAATATCAGCTACCTCTGTGATTCTCATTGACCTACAAACAACTCACTTTGAGCCATTTTCGGATAGTTCCAGAAAGCTATAGTAGTTTTCTGGTGCCATACAAATGACAAAACAGAATTATGTTACCACAGCACTCCTTTGGAACTCAGTATAATGAAACCAAACCTTTTGTCAACAGTTAAAAGTATTTCAGACTTGTGAAGGCAATCTAGTGCTAATGCCTTTGAGCTGACTTTATAATTGACTCAATATGAGCTCTACTGAACACTAGCGTTATGACAGAAAACTAATCTGAAGAAAGGAACAGGATATACCAAACATGTTCTCGGCCAGTTTCAACTTGGTCTGTCAGTTCTAACAGTAAACTTATCAGGCTGCTGAATATTTTATGGTTGTACAACCACGAAGGATATTGTGCAGACAGGTAAGATATTTTAATTTCCTCCTTTCTAGTGACGACAGGACCCATCAATATCGGGAGTGGCATGATGCCATGGTAAAGTACATCCTTCCAATTCCAAAAGTGACACCATCCCTGGCTGCATTTCAATTCTTCAGAATCACAGTTACATGTCCTTGCAAAGGACTTTGAATGGTCTTTGAAAGTCATCTCATTTGGATTTGAGTGAGAACTAAATTATATATCTTTTCCATGCTGGGAAGAAAGAAAGTGGATTAGAGAAGAAAGACAACTGTTTGAAACGCGTGATGCCTTTACTGGGAATTGAAGGAAGTCCATTCAGAGGAGGGCTGAATTGCAGACTCCTAAATCCCTTCTTTGTTTACTGGAAATGAATCACCAAGATACTTCTGAAAGGAAACAAAGAACTGGTGCCCTTCGTTTGCAAAGGCTGTTAACCCTCCAGCGGAAGCCACTTGGAGGTCTGTGGACTGTTGGTACAGTCATGTCTGGCATGGTCTCAAAAAGAGAGGTGAATGGGAAGCGTGCTCAGAGTGGGCAGAACTGAGGACGCCGGTACAGAGGCTGCTGGAGAGTGGCCTTCCCCCCATGCCTGGAGTCAGGTCACACATTTATTCCTGGGGTCAAATGGCAAATGTATTCATGCCAGTGAAGGTCAGTCTCCCTGGCAACATGTCCAAACACCACCGGGGAAAAAAAAGCTGGGAAACTCTTTGCACTTATCTCATAGGTTTAAGGTTGTGGGTAGACCAGAAAGCTGCCCAGGCTGTTTTGCCATGAGTGGCAGAGGGGGACCCCCAGGCAAGGGTTCATCGGCACCACAGTGTGGAGATTCACTTTTCACTGAAACACCACCTAGAAAGATTTGAAAGTCTATAACACCACATTCCTGTTTCCTTAAGCAAACACTTTTCATCATCAGGTTCTTAAAATGCCCAACTGAGAGAAAAATGACAGAGCGAGTACAAAAATCTGAAAGACTTGGCTCTAAAATATATACAGAGCTTAAGATGCAAGACACCATGTCTTAAGTGTCAGGTGAACTTGCTAAGTGATGTGTTTTAGCCAATACGTTCTTTAAAATCACTAAAAAGCAAGAATGATTCATGTATTCTGCCAAAATACTAATATAGGGTTGGTTGGTTTGTAATTTTTAATACAAATAAAATAATATGAAAGACTTTCCAGAAACCCTCTCATTTCAAAACAGTCAAGCACTGTCCCTCCACAACCCTACACTCCAGAGTACGTTATCTAAGCCAGAGAATTTTAGCATTTGGAACGTGTGTATTCATGTGTGCATGCATGTGCATGTGTTTCTCTTCGGGCTAGAAAGAGATGGTTCAGTGCTTCAGAGCACTAGTTACTCTTCCAGAGGACCTAGGTCTGATTCCCAGCACCAACGTGGCAGCTCACAACCATCTATAACTGCAGTTTTCAGGGATCTGATGCCTTCTTCTGGCCTCCAAAGGCACTGTGCTCACACGGTGCAGAGACATACAGGCACACCAAACACCCATACTATTTTTGAAACAATAACATCAACAACAACAACAACAATAATAATAATAATAAAGATTCTCCCCAGACTCACAGTATCAGGAGTGATATCAGTCTTACGAGTGGTGGCCACACTGATGTTTTTAAAGTGCTCATTTTGATGACTGGAACTCAATGATCACAGGATTTAAGTTCAGTTAGGAAATTCGTGACAAAACATGTAAATCACATGAGCCTTTCAAAATTTAAAGTACAGCCTGAAGTACATCCTTCATGTTTAAAGAATTCAGTTATCAAAATATAAATTCTATACTTACAAAATGTCTTTGTATCATTCTAGTACCATAAAAAAGAATATGAAGGTTTCTAAAATCACTATGCAATATAATTAATGACACAATTTAAAGGTTTACACGTGTCAGTAGTTTCATTACAACTTCAAAATTCAAGTAATTAGAACCTTGAACCCCATTTAGCCTAAGAGTGCTAATTTGGTCCCATGTCTTGCTGAGTTTCATTAATTAACTTGTCACAATGTATTTAATAAGTTCACAATTTATCTAATGTGGTAAGAAAATAAATAAGCAACAGCAAACAAACCTCACCGCTGACAGCCCATGCTGCTGCATCTGCTGGGTGTTGCATTCTTAATTGTCCCTTTGAACATAGGAAACTCAGGCTTGTGTTACATCTCAGTTCCTGATGATGAAGAATTATGCCTTCAGACCATGCTAGCCTTCAGCAAAAACTGATACTTGCCCTACCCACCAACCCTAGCCTCTAGCCCACCCCAGAAACAAAAAACACATAGTATTTGCCTTCTTGAAGCCATTATTTCTTTGTTTCTGTTTCAGTCAAATCAAAACCCAAAGCTCAACTGTCTTGGTCATTCTATGTATGTTTTAGAATATTTCAAGCCTCTGCCTATGGTTTACATCCCTGATGTTCAGAATGATCTAAAAAATCTGCACACACAAGTGTACATTAACTATCCACTCCATAAGAATGCAAAGTCTCTCCTGTAGCAATGTCCATATTAATGAAGTAAGACTGTTACAAAGGAACCTTAATGGCAAGTTGTAAGTGAATCTTGGATTTGGAGCTTTCAGTGCTGAAAGGGTATGTTGACCTTCATTAACCAATCCCAAGGAACTTCTCAGGAAAGAGGAAAGGGAAGAGTTGGATGACTAGAAGCAACATCTTTTCTGTTATCACAAAAGTGTTTGTAGACAGTTAGCCCAAACTCTGTCATAGAAACTGAAAGGTATGAAAGGTATAAAATAGTTTTTTATGACCCCTAGCAGACTGAGCAGAACTAAGAATGCAGGTCAGCTGGTTCAGAGCTCTGGGTTCCAGGAACTTGGCTAACTCAGAGCCTCAGGGCTCTGGTTCCCGAGACCTGTCCCTCCTGGCCAAACCACAATGAGGGGAGAACTAGGAATGAAGGTCAACTGGTTCTCAAGGCTCTCCACCCTGCTGACCGGTAGAGGATCCAGTAGATGATTAAGTAAGATTACATTCCTAAAATGAATATGTTCCCCTCTCTAACTGACTGAATAACTTGGGTTGGAATCCCCCTCACTCTCCCTGGTTTGTGGTTTTTTCCTTTAAGTACCCTACACTTCTTGAGCTAGGGGTCAAACTCCTCTGCCCCTGCATGGGTTATGAGCTCAGCCCCAGTGCACTGGTTTCTCAAATAAACCTCATGTGTTTGCAGCAAGATCAGTCTCTCGTGAGTTTCATGGGGGTCATGTAATCCCGAGACTAGAGTGAGGGTCTCTGCTCTTGAGGGGTCTTTCAGAAACCAGAGTCTATTTGGCACAGTTGTGCTTATATTTGCTGAATAGTTGTTCTTGATAGGAATCACTGTGGTGTAGTTGAGAATCAGACATGGTGCCTTTCCCCATGGAAATGGAGAACTGGAGAATATTTTACCCCAGGAACATTCAAGTGACTGACAGCAATCTTCCCAGAGAGCCTGGCTCTGGGAGAAACATTTCCTGCCTGAAAATCATTATCCACACAAATGAATGCCCTGTGTTCTTTGGGATAAACTTTCACATATGAGGGTCTCTTAGGAAAGGGAAATCATTGGGTTTTGCATGTGAATTTTTCTCCTTTTATGCTGGACTCTGTCTGAAAGAATCTTTGAGGACTCCAATTTGATGTATAGTTTTCTTCTTTGCTCTTTTCTTTTTTTTCTTTTTCCTTTCCTTTTTGTTGTTGTTGGTAGTGGCTATGATTTCTATCATTAATTTATTGCATGTGATTTCCAAAATAATACACACTTGGGTGTGAATGCTTTTGAAACATCTTTCTTATTTTCCATTCAAGTTACCTATAGTGGAAGTTTGTTTATGCTCTGTTGCTTTCATGTTGATCTTCTCCTTTGTACAATGGGACTCAAAAAGCACCAGCTCTTATAAAATGTGAGAGGTACACCTCTAAGCTTTAGGGAGGCATACCTACAGACCACCCAGAGGTGTGCCTAAGCATCCATCCTTCCAGTTCTCCACCATCATGGGCAAGTTTTGCTAGAGGAATGTCAATATTCAGTCAGGGCAAGAGAACACAATATTCTCTGAAAAGCATGCCCAGGTTATTGTACCAGAGGGTTTCCAGTGTGACCATACTACTTGTCTTAGTCAGGGTTTCTATTCCTGCACAAAACATCATGACCAAGAAGCAAGTTGGGGAGGAAAAGATTTATTCAGCTTACACTTCCACACTGCTGTTCATCACCAAAGGAAGTCAGGACTGGAACTCAAGCAGGCCAGGAAGCAGGAACTGTTGCAGAGGCCATGGAGGGGTGATGCTTACTGGCTTGCTTCCCCTGGCTTGCTCAGCTTGCTTTCTTATAGAACCCAGGACTGCCAGCCCAGAGATGGCACCATTCACAATGGGCCTTCCCCCCTTGATCACTAACTGAGAAAATGCCTTGCGGCTGGATCTCATGGAAGCATTTCCTCAAGGGAGGCTTCTTTCTCTGTGATAACTCCAGCTCATGTCAAGTTGACACACAAAAGCAGCCAGTACACTACTTCTCTGTATGGGGTTGATCACCTTATAGCAGGGATAAGAAAGTGTCTTTGGGTCCAGGAGATGGCTCAGCAGGTAAGGACACTTGTTACCCTCTAAGCCCAATAACTTGACTTCTATCCCCAAGGTCCACATCATAGAAGGGAAGAGATGATTTCCAAAATCTGTTCTCTGACCCACACCCACCTACCCCATCAAACATAATACACACACACACACACACACAAGGTGGGTGAGAGAGGAGAGAGAGAGAGAGAGAGAGAGAGAGAGAGAGAGAGAGAGAGAGAGAGAAACAAAATTTGATTAGATTATATCTTGAGTATTCTGAGCTTCTGGGCTAATATCCACTTATCAGTGAGTTCATACCATGTATGTTCTTTTGTGATTGGGTTACCTCACTCAGGATGATTCCTCTAGATCCATCCATTTGCCTAAGAATTTCATAAATTCATTGTTTTTAATACCTGAGTAGTACTCCATTGTGTAGATGTACCACAT
>NW_022196910.1:53698206-53700866 GCF_008632895.1 Mastomys coucha
TCTGGGTTCTTTCCAGCTTCTGGCTGTTATAAATAAGGCTTCTATGAACATAGTGGAGCATGTGTCCTCATTACATGTTGGAGCATCTTCTGGGTATATACCTAGGAGTAGTATTGCTGGGTCCTCTGGTAGTACTATGTCCAATTTTCTGAGGAACCACCAAACTGATTTCCAGAGTGGTTGTACCAGCTTGCAATTCCACCAGCAATGAAGGAGTGTTCCTCTTTCTCCACAATAGTACAGACTGAAGGAATGACCATCCAGAGACTGCCCCACCTGGGGATCCATCCCATATACAATCGCCAAACCCAGATACTACTGTGGATGCCCACAAGTGTGTGCTGACAGGAGCCTGATATAGCTGTCTCCTGAGAGGCTCTGACAGTGCTTGACAAATACAGAAGTAGATGCTCACAGACATCCATTGGACTGAGCACAGGGTCCTCAATGAAGGAGCTAGAGAAAGGACCCAAGGATCTGAAGGGTTTACAGCTCCTTAGGACGAAGAACAATATGAACTAACCAGTACCCTCAGAGATCCCAGTGACTAAACTAACAACCAAAGAATACACATGGTGGGACTCATGGCTCCAGCTGCATATGTAGCAGAGGATAGCCTAGTTGGTCATCAGTGGCCCTTGGTCCTGTGAAGGCTCTATGCCCCAGTGTAGGGGAATACCAGAGCCAGGAAGTTGGAGAGGGTGGGTTGGTGAGCAGGGGGATGGGGGAGGAAATAGGGGGTATTTCGGAGGGGAAACCAGGAAAGGGGAGAACATTTGAAGTGTAAATAAAGAAAATATCTAGTAAAAAAACCCTAGATTAAAAAAATGATTAGAAAAGTACCCCCTTTCATTTCTGGAGTATGCAGCAACACCCCAGTGCCTGACGCTGAGGAAATGCTCAGAAAATATTTGCTGAATCATGCTGAATTATGCCTGCTGCAAACAAATTCTGTGAACCAAATGGTGGGTGGGGAAAAGATCCTTAAATAATACACTTTCATATTTCATATTTGTAGTAAAGGGCTCTCCTCTATAATACTTAACTGCTAATTATATTTCTTCTCAGAGGGCCATTACTTTCCTGTGTGCACCTGTCTGTCTGTATGTATGTGTCATGGTCAATGTGTGGAGGTCAGGGCATACCTTGTGGGAGGTGGTTCTCCCTAACTACCACAGGGATTCTTAGCACTGAACCAGTCCTCAGGTTTGGCTTCAGTCCCCTGTATCTGAGCTATTGCACAGGCCCAGTCCTTTCCTTGTTTGTATAATTTCTCACATCAGTTGCACTGAGAGGAGCTGCACAGCCGGAGAGCTAAGCCCAGTATACCAAGTGCCAGCCGTGTTTTCAATGAGACCCTGTGTCTTAGTCAGCACAAACATCATGACCAAGAAGCAAGTTGGGGAGGAAAGGGTTTATTCAGCTTACTTCCACATTGCTGTTTATCACCAGAGGAGTCAGGACTGGAACTCAAGCAGGTCAGGAAACAGGAGCTGATGCAGAGGCCATGGAGAGATGTTCTTTACTGGCTTGCTTTCTCTGGCTTGCTCAGCCTGCTCTCTTATAGAACCCAAGACTTCCAGCCCAGGGATGGCACCACCCACAAGGGGCCCGGCCCTACCCCCTTGTTCACTAATTGAGAAAATGCCCCACAGCTGGATCTCATGGAGGCACTTCCCCAACTGAAGCTCCCTTCTCTGTGATAACTCCAGCCTGTGTCAAGTTGACACACAAAACCAGCCAGTACACCCTGTCTCAGAGAGCAGCATCAATAGCAGTGTGGTGCTTCAGTCCCAGGAAACAAACAAACAAACAACAACAACAACAAGAATGCTGTTGGCCATTAGATAGATTTTCAACTCTCAAGTTTGGAGTTTCAAAAAACACATTTTAAGAATTTAAAGTATGATTCAGTTAGCACAGTATGTAGAGTGTGTCCAGTGGACGAGGAGACTCTCAGCCAATTGGTGCAGTTCTCCACTGCTGAAGAAATTGAGTAGGAATCCTTTTCATGAGCATTTCTCTTAATATACAGCATTCTTTGTCTCCCTCAAAATCTGTGGGTAACCAGATATTTAAAATATAAACTAAAGATGCAAATGCAGTTCATGAAAAATAGAAATTGTTATACCACCTGAAGCTTCCTGTCCCTGGCCTGGCTTTCCCTTCCAGCCAAACTCGAGTATTCTATGATGCGGGGGGTGGGGGGGGAGATTATTCCTTATTATCATCTTTGCCTAATGAAAACCTTCTACCTCATGTCTACCTGCAACTTTTATTCCTTTTTGTTTTTTTGCTCCATTTTTTTTTTTATCATCTGTCTCCTCTGCCATGTGGTCTTTCTTGACCTGACCAACTGATTCAAGAGTCTCCTTTTCTGCCAGACTGACCTAATGCAATTATTTTTCTTTAAATTGACTTTTTAAATTTTTTTTAATTGTTTGAGAATTTCATACAAACATACGTTGTGTTTTGGTTAAACCTCTCATTCCTTCCTCTTAGTTCCTCCCCCTTCCTTCATTCCACTTTTCTCCATGACTTCACGTGCTCTCTCTTTATAAACCCACTGAGTCTACACAGGACTGCGTGTATATGCACGAGTGTAGGACCATCTACAGAGCAAGGGTAGACCTCCGGAGCCCCAAGGAAGCAGATTTTCC
>NW_022196910.1:53700881-53711049 GCF_008632895.1 Mastomys coucha
CCCCCCCCCCCCCCAGAAGTCAACATTTGCCAGTGGCTCCCTGTTGGCATAAATACTTTCCAGCCTATTTTAATAAACATTCAACCTGTTCTCCCGCCCTCCACCCAGCACAGGTAGTGGGAGAGAAAAGTTATTAGGATATGGGGGAAGTAGACATGTTCAGCAATAGTTCTCTGGGGATGAGCTCAATCTTCTTTGGCAGCACTTTAGTCACATTGCAAACACCAAATACGTCTCAGCAGCTGCAGACCAGTCCTTTTGGCAAGCAGATACCAGGCACAAACCAGCAGCTGTAGTTCAATCCTGAAGAAATGGCAAGGTTTGCCAACCGGCCAGAGGCGAGGCAGCCGAAGCAGCAAGCTGCCACAGGAACCTCAGGAGCAGTTCTTTGACGAGCTTCTGTCAATGTCTGTGTTACCACAAGTTGAGCTCAACAACAATATGCAAGACAGAGAAAACTAAACCAATGCTCAATTCTCATCTCCCACTGCCTGTGGGGTCAGATTCATACTCCTTCATCACGCAGCCTTTCACATGTTTGCTATAGCCAAACATCCTTTCACCTCTGTCAGCTTCAGGAAAACATTCTTTACTGTGTCTGCTCTAGCAAGACATTATTTGACATGACTGACTTTCCAAAGACACTAGAAGCTCCCACTTTAGCCCCACAGCTAGAGGCCAGGCTTCACAAACCCTTCCCTGAGCCATACTGGGATTTTAATTTGGTTGATCTTGTGCAAGCAGCTATAGCCACTGTGAGTCTGTGTGTGCCACGGCCGTCCAATATTATTTCACTACAGGCTATACCTAGTTCTTACAAGCCCCTCCTTCCATGACGACCCCTAGAACTCAGACATGTTGCCTTTATTGGAATTTCTTGTTTGTGCACTCCCAGGCCAAGGGGGAAGGCAGAGTATCTTTATACAGTGTCTTGAACATTGTCGGTCATTGGTAAGTATTTAGTGAGCATGTCTCTCCCTCCTACAGCTGTAATAAAAGCCACAGGCCTGAAATTGCTTTCACTAAGTTGAAGTTGAGGTGTTGGCAGGACTGTACACTCTGGATCCTCCAGAGGAAATCCACTTCTTGCCTTTTTCAGTGTCTGGAGCTGTGATTCTTGGCTCACAGGCCCTCCCTCCATCGACAGTGTTTGCAAGGAACATCTTCAGAACTCTTTCTCTCTCTCTCTCTCTCTCTCTCTCTCTCTCTCTCTCTCTCTCTCTCTCTCTCTCTCTCTCTCTCTCTCTCTCTCTCTCTCCCTCTTTCCTTTTCTCCCTCTCCCCCTCTTACCCTCTTCCACCCTTCCCCCTCCACTCTGTCCCCTGCATCAAATCTCCCCTACTTCTCCCCTGGGACATGTGATTACATCATTGACCTCTAACTGGAATACGTGGCCTCAGAATCTGCTTTACCTTGTGATAAATAAAGTACCTGAAATTTCGTGCTTTCTAAAGAATAAAGGCCTGCACATGTCTAATAGAAATCAGCTCACAGGAAGAAGAGGGCATTTGACTCACAATGCAGAACCATATGGTGCCACGTGGTGAGACTGGCATAGCACCAGGAGTGGCCACCGGGAAGCTGGAGAGTGAGATTGCAAGTGTCAGCCTCCTCCTCTTCCCCTTTTTATTTGGTCTGGGGCTGCAGTTTATGGGTTGGTGTTGTTCATATTGCAGGTGGGTCTCATCTCCCCAGCTAAGCCCTCTGCAAAGGTCGTTACAGCATGCTCAGAGTTACACTTCTTAGGAGACTCCAAACCCAGCCCCGCTGACACCAAGTTGACCATCACCTTCCTTATCTATCAAGGCTGTCAGCTCTTTAGACTTCACCGCTCAGGATTTCCTCTGTCACAATTATTCTTTCCATTTCATATTCTCCCACAGCTCATGTCATACTCTGGTGACAAGCCTCTTACAAGCAAGTTGAGGGCAAAATGTGATCTCATTCATCTTTGATTCTCTTACCCAAAGCCGGGAGCATAGTTTGTGCTTAGCAAACACATGAGGAATTCAACACAACCCCCAGAGCAGCCCTTCTTCAGAAATGTCCACACAAACCGTTAGCATTTTGTGAGAAAATGAACTATCCACAGATTAGAACTGCAACTTTCTACCCCAGTGGACACTGAAGTAGTACCTTAGACCTACTAAGATGACATCGGCTATACTGAAAAAAACCTAAGTATAACAGAACATAGACACAAGAAGTAGATGGGTACTTTTAAATTGCTCAACGTTTTACTTTTAATAGAAGTAAACATTTCAGTATTTAGGTAGTATTGTGTCTGCATTTTCCAAGACTTAAGAAAAATGGAAGCTTATATTTTAAGCAGTTTTAAGTAGAAACCAAGAACATTTTAAAATAACTCATAAGAACCTCCCATGTCCTTGAAATATTTGTGAATGCTTTAATGTTATTGGGATTCGGTCTGAATTGCATCTAAAACTTCTGTATCATTAGGAAGGCATTGAAAAGAGATTTTGAAAAGAGATAGCAAAGACTTAAACTAGAAAGAAGGAAGTCTGAGGAAAGATGTGATTTAATTTGTTAAATTATACAAGAATTAGAGGAAGTGTTATTGAAAGAATAAAAATGAAGGATGGAAAGCCATTATCTCAAAACATCTGGAGACAAGTAACAGTCACATCTGAACAGGATGAAAGCATGTAAGAATATGATCTCAGTGACAGTCTACAGAGAGGAAGGGAGCTGGAGAGAGGGAGGGAGGCGGGGAGAGGGAGGGAGGCAGGGAGAGGGAGGGAGGCAGAGAGAGGGAGGGAGTGCAAGGCTTTTTGTAGTCACCTATGGAGTTCCCTGTAAAAAAGAAGATGGAGAACAAACTTGTGAAGCCACAACACTTTTTCCTAAGACAATACTCTGGGATGAAGAATCACAGCTGATTTTTCAACTGATTGGGTATTTTTTTTTTCAAGATTTAGCACTATCAAAACAAAAAACAACAACAACAACAACAAAACAACCCTTCTTCATGTTCAGAGGATCACAGGGAATGTATAACCACACTTTCAAACACACCATTTGGAGCAATACAGCTGCTTCTCTCCAAGACAGTTCCTATCACCAAACATCATGGCAGATGGACTCTCCCCTAGAAGAGTCAAGGGAAGATGTCCTTGCTTCTGAGAACCAATCACAAAATAGACAAAGACAGCTAGTCCTATCTTCAGATTCTGCTGTGGTGGCTGGCCTTGCCAAATAGACTTGGGGTGAGGCTACAAGTGTGACCCTCATCAAGAGAAATGAGGCTAGGAAGGGTAACTGTGGTGGCCATTGAGCTTATAAATCAGTCATAGATCAATACAGTTAGAGAACAACCTCTAGATTCCTCTTTGAAAGGCTTCTGAAGACTCCTAGTCTCTCCCTCACAAAAGAAAGCCCACACAGCTCAACCTCAGTTTACCTTAGAGTGTGAATGTGCTCTAGGAGTAACACAGGAAGCAAGATCCTCTGAGGAAATATAAAGAATAGGTGAGAAACATTGTAAAGAACAAATGCTTGGGAAAGTCTTCTCTGCCTTTGTATATCAGACAGCCATGTGCAGTCTTGTGTGACTGTTGCTGCCTAGCTCATGCCAACTTGACACAAGCTAGAGTCATCTGAGAGGAGGGAAGCTCAATTGAGAAAAATGTCTCCATATGACCTGCTTCTAAGGCATTCTCTTAATTAGTGATCAATGGGGAAGGGCCCAGCCCATGATGGGTGGTGACACCCTTGGACTGGTGGTCCTGGGTCTATAAAGAAAGCAAGCTGAGCAAGCACAAGAAGCAATTCAGTAAGCAGCATCCCTCCATGGCCTCTGCATCAGTTCCTGCCTCCTGGTTCCTGCCCTACTTGAGTTCCTGTCCTGATTTCCTTCAGTGCAATGTAGAAGTATAAGCTGAATAAACACCTTCCTCCCCAACTTGCTTTTAATCACCTAAGACAGTAATCTTGTTCCATTCCACACTGAGAGAAGCCTAGAGTATTTTGAATTCAAAACTTTTGTTTAGCACCTGGTAATTCTACGCATTATATGACCAAACTGTTCTTTCTTGGCCTTATCTAAAACTAAAACTGAGCTTTGCCTACATTGGGCGGCTTTTTCTAGAGAAATCTAAACAAACAATTATTCATCTTAGATGCACTAATGACAGACCAAAGAACTGATGTTGGAGTGCTGTTTTAATGCATTGTGTAAAGATTGTCTCTGTATTATTCAAATGCAGATTTCTGAACCAGCAGAGATCTGACTACAGGCTGGATGTTGGTATTGTTAAGCATCATCTATCTCAGTGTTTTGTAAATACTCCCTCTCTTACCTTCTAATTCATTTTAATAAAAAGCTGATGGCCCATAGCAAAAGCAGGAAAGGAAGGTGGGACTTCCAGGGTAGGGGGGAGAGAGGGGGATGGGGGAGAGAGAGGGAGAGGAGAGGGAGAGGGAGAAGAAAGGGAGAGGGAGAGACAGAGAGAGAGGGAGAACTCTGGGAAGGAGTCAGATAGGGAGGACTCACCAGAGAGACAAGGAAGAAAAGGCAGCCAGGGACTAAGATGGAAATGTAATTATTGAGCCACGTGGCAGAAATTTAGAATAGAATAGACAGGTCAATAAATTATGAAATAGTTGGGAACAAGCCTTGCTATAAGGCCTATGCATTCATAACAAATATGGTTCCCTGTTATTTGGGAGCAGCAGGCCCCAAAGAAATCCCTGTTATAACATGATTCAATCCAAGTCCATCTAGGGAACTAATGGGCTGTTGTAAGCTGCCAGCAGGAGCAAAACTTTATCCATGGATCTCTTGGCCCAACCTACAGGAAGCTCCGCCAGAGAGTCTCCTGGCCCTAAGCAATTAACTGTTCATTGTTTATACAACCTGGGCCAGGTTGTCTTAGTCACTGGTCTACTCTTGTTAAGAGATAACACAAGTAAGACAACCCTTAAAAGAGAAAGTGTTTAACTGGGGGCTTGCTTCCAGTTTCAGAGGGTCAATCTATTTTCATCATGACAAGGAGCACAGTGTCATGCAGGCAGATGCTGGAGCAGTATCTGAGAGCTTCATCCTGATCCACAAACAGAGAGAGAAAGACTTGGTGTGGTGTGAGCTTTTGAAATTTCAAAGCCCATGCCCAGAGACATACTTCCTCCAACAAGTCCGCACCTACTCCAAAAACAGCATACCTCCTATCCTTCTAATCCTTTCAAACAGTTCTATTCCCTTCTGTCTAAGCATTCAAGTACATGAGCCTTATGAGGGTCATTCTTATTCAAACTGTGACATTCCTGACCCTCATAGGCTTACAGCCTATCAAAATAAAAATGCATTCAACTTCAAATCCAACTTGAAAAGTCCCCATAGTTTGTACCAGTCTCTACATTGTTTAAAGGTCCAAGCTCAAAGTCTTTTTTAAGACTTGTGGCAACTTCTTAACTGTAATGCCCCTGTAAAATCAAATCAGAAAGCAGATCATCTACCTCTAATGTTTGATGTGCATTACCATTCCAAAGAGGAAGAATGGGAGCTTAGAAAGGAAGCAAGACCTAAGCCAGCAAGGCAAACTCCAAACTCAACATCTCCATGTCTGATGTCAAAGCATTCTTTAGATCACCAACTTCTTTCAGCTTTGTTGACCACAACACACTTCTCTCTCTCTCTCTCTCTCTCTCTCTCTCTCTCTCTCTCTCTCTCTCTCTCTCTCTCTCTCTCTCTCTCGGTCTTGTTCCACATCTAGTCTGCAGCTTTCCTTGACAGATATCCCACAACTCTGGCATCTCCAATACCTTGAGGTCCCCAACACAATCTAAGATTGACCTTCATAGCTTCACACAAGAGCCTCTCCTGGCTACCAAGCAGGAACACCTCTGTGACAAGCCAGGCCTCAGCAGCTTTCCCTAGCCATGGAGGGACATTCCATAGCCCCTTACTTGTATACTTGATTCTAAAGCCAGAGCTACCTGGCCAAAGCTACTGCTGCTTGCTAGGGATGTGACTTGGCCCTTTTGTCAACTACATTTGCATCAGATTTCTGTTGTTGATAGTTCTTTCTACTGTTTAAGCTTTCCTTTAATTCCTTTTCTCAAGTTGAGTTTAGCTGGGTAGGGTCTGACCCTAAGGTCACCACTCCCTTTATTCCATTTAGCATCAGGCTTTTCTTCAAACTTTTTCTCCTTGAGCACTGGACTTAGCTTCATTACACTTACTGGTGTTTCTTTTCTCTTCAGACTATACATTTTGTATTTCTCTTTGTCTACATTGCTCCTTTTCATTATAGATATGAATAAGAGTGATTACTAATAACCACAATATTAGGCTGTCTTGAAATCTCCTTTGCCAATACCATTAATACTCATCCGTTTAACCTCAGGTAAATTTTTAGGACAAAGGCAAAAGGCAGTCATATTCTTGGCTAAAATAACAGAGTGGCTTCCCAGCCACTTACTAATAATCTACTAATTAATCAGGTTTATCTGCCATTAGCAGAAATTTGTTTGCTGTGATTTACACATGTGATTGTTTGCTATCATCAATTAACATGAAGTCTGAAGGAGCCAAAGATTTCAGGTCAAACATCTCTGTGATTTCCTCTTAGCCCTTCATAACTCCCTCTCATCAAGATTTCAGGCACGGAGAAAGAAGAAAGAATGTAGAGAATGCAAAAGTCAGAAAGTACAGTGTCCATATTGAGATTCTCAGAAATATTACACTGTGAATTGTTTACTGGCCAAATTCTTGCCAGGCCCCAGGTACAAGAGAGACTTGGAAATGAACAGACTTCTCTTTTCATCATCAATATCTTCATCCTGGAAAAAAAGTCACTGAGAAAGGAGAATGGAAAATGAACATTGTGAAAGCAAGCCACACTCTGCCCAGCACCATGAACTTAGTGAGTCTGAAGGAATATATTTGTTACTGAAATCTTCGTCTTGGCTCAATCTTCCTACTGGAGCTTTTACAAAACTACAGTCTTTCACTTACTACTTAAAGGTCAGTAGTCCTTCAGCCTCATGATTAGGAGAGACAGTGACAGCTGTTCACCTTGCAAAAAGATGTTCCTAACATAATAGCAGGAAAAACCAGCCAGGAAAAGTCACTTCCTTTCTCTCAGGAAAGGACATCCCTGCTGAATAGTACAAGTTGGACCAATGTTTTCACTCCCTTACCTATCAGGAAAGTAATCGAGTTATTGTTTTTCTGTTCAGGGGAGGCTGTAGGAGGATGCTTTACCACACCCATTATGCTACCACAAGCAGTGTTAGTACATCAGCTGTGCACACCTCAAAACACACACATACACGCACACACATAAACATTCATACATAACACACACATACATATACACAGATACACACATACATGCACATACACATTCACACATACACACACTTTCATACATAACACATACATACATACATACACACTCAAACACACACATATATATATATACACATACATACCAGCATACATACACACACAAACACACATACATACTCAGACATGGACACACACATACCAACATACATACACATATACATGCATGCACACATACACACATGCATACACCCAGAAACACACATACATGCACACACAAGCATGTGGGACCATGCCAGGAAACTTAGTATGGTTGAGGGGGTTCAGAGACCCCAGCACCCAGGCACCCACCTGAGGTGGTAGGCAGCTCCCTGCTCCCTACCAGGTTCCTGGCCTGGAAAATGTGCTACACTTCTCACATAGAAAAACATAACCTGTGGTCACATAGATCAGAACAAGAGTGCCCATGCTAATGAGGTATCTAGATGAGCCCTGAGGTGCCACACACACTTCGCATGATGGCCGTACTTGAGGCATAAACTTCAAGGAAAGTCAGTCTCCTGCCTCCGCATTGTCGCCTGGTACCCCAAACTCAGAGGTGGCCCAGATATGTCCTCGTACTAGTGCGCTAGGAACTCACCAAGATATCATTTTCTTACAGCTAGCAAGAGAAAATTCGGACATTGCTTTCTGACCTTCACCAATGTTCCAAAGTCCTAGTCAAACCCTGGCTTGGAATGTTAAGCCATTCAAACTAATAGCCTCCAACATTGTAGGGCATTATAGCTTACAGAATGAGAGAAATATCCCAGGACAAGATCAGGTGAAATCCTCATTCTTAGTCAACATAGGCAGGCTATATTAGATTTGCAACTAAATCACTCCTAGGAACTAGCTTGGCAGGTGTTCCCCACTGCTAACCACCCCGCTAGCCCAGAAAGGCAACATAGTTGAAGAGCTTACTTAGGCCTAACCAGTCTGTAACCATAGCAACGAACTGAGGAGGAGTTATCTACACCTGGCTTTTAGAAGTCAGGTGACCTTGGTGTGTGGGGGTCATTTTGCCTACCTGACTTCAGTCTAGCACTAGGACTGGGGGAAGAAGGACTTGGACACACATGCAGGACTAGCACTAGAACTTAGATGGTCTAGGACTCAGATTCACGTATCTCTCGCAGTCCCCCGGGGCCAGAGCACTTGGGCCCGGGGGATGCAGCACCAGTTCAGAAGAGATAGCTGCTGCTTTAGACCCAGTATGTTTCAGATAGCCTCAGATGTATCTCAACTGTTGAGCTGCCAGATTTTTCATTTCTCTTTTGCAATGATTGTAAAAGCCGCATGTCATTTTTAAAGAAATACACTCAGATCTTACACCACTCATGTGTAGTCTGTTTGTCAAAGTCAAATCCCGTGCCCACCTGGCCAGAACCCCTAGTCCCGTGGAACAAGGACCCCATAAGAAATCCCGGTCCACGGCACTGAGGGTTTAGCCAATAAACTTCTCTCCTTGGACATTCCTCCGTTGCAAAATGTATTTAATCTCTAATCTACCCTGAGGAGGTGGTATGCACCCATTTTCCATGACGAACAATCAATAAACAGTTTGGAAACAAGGACTGTCTCTCTCATCAAGAACCACCATGGGGAGCATGGAGAAAGCCTTCGTCTACAGAGCCAAGCCAGCCATCTAAGTCTCCACAGAAGGCCCTGGGTGCTCTCAGACAACCACCAAGCTAAGGACCATCACAGACGAACTAAGCCAGAGTTTCCAATCCCTGTAGTCCTGGGTTCGTCCTCTGCCCTTGGGCCTCCTCCATTCTTAGCTCTCATGAGCCTGAGAACCCCTGGCCCTGGGCTCCTCATTGCAGGCCTGTGAACCCCCTAACCTCCATTGCCATATTGTCTGTTTCCATCTGTGATTGGACTCCTGGGAGTCAGGGAACCCCAACTTAAAGCTCTCTCATCTTAGGCTGCATTTTCCTACCCCCTGTGCCATGTACAGGTGCTTCCCTCAAACCCAGCACCCTGCAATAGGCAAAGAGTAAATGCAGTCTAGCAGTCCATTTTTCTATACCCCAGTGGTTGTGCAACATGAGAAACCACACAAGCACACATACACACACATACATATACACACATACTACACACAAATATATACACAAATATGCACACACAAATATGCACATGCATATATATACATATACATATACATACATATACACACATACACACACAAACATATATGCACATATACATATACACACACATCTACACACATGCATATACATACACACATACATATACACACATACATACACATATACACACATACACACATATACATACATACACACACTTATACATACATATATACATGTATACACACATTCATATACACACATATACATATACACACACATCTACATACATGCATATACATACACACATACATACACATATACACACATACACAGACATATACATACACACACTTATACATACATATATACATGTATACACACATTCATATACACACATATACACACACATACATATACACACATACACACACATCTACACATGCATACACACAAATATACACGCATACATATACACACATGTATACACCATACTTTTGACTATGAACATGTGGACAGCTTGAAGAGTATCAATATTTTATCATATGCTGGGTCAGCTTGGAAGCGCCTCTGGAGAGAATACACAAGTTCATAAGAACCAAACAGGCGGAAGAACATAGCTCCTCCCTCTGTCTTCCTAATTCTGAACTTAGACAATAATTACCATTACATTCTCAATGTAAACACCCAAACACAGAACCTGGTGGCTCTTGATCCCCCA
>NW_022196910.1:53713326-53730676 GCF_008632895.1 Mastomys coucha
CCTCCTCCTGCTCCTCCTCCTGCTGCTCCTCCTCCTCCTGCTCTTCTCCTGCTCTTCCTGCTCCTCCTGCTGCTGCTCCTCCTGCTCACCTCCTGCTCAGTACTCCACTTGCACAGCCCACATGGGCCTGCCCTCTCACTGATCTCTGTGTTGCCTGCCAGCTGCTCCTCAGCCTGAAACACTCTGCACCTGACCCTGCTCTCTGCCTGCCTAACCCCTACTTGTTCCCTAAGCCAGCACTTGCATAGGATTCCTAGGTCACATGGCCTCAGGTCCATTTTCTTCATCCAGCACTTGCTGCAGACACTACTGGGGCAACTGCCCCATTGGTACCACCATCCCTACCCCATGCCCACAGCAGAGTCTAGGAAGGTATCAATTGGGTCTGCAGCATCCACAGGTGCCTTTTGTGAACCTGGAACTGGCACAGTATGTAGCAGAATCGCCTTGAGTGAGGAAGTACGTACAAAAAGACATAAACCATAGTGCCATGTTTTTTCTCAGAAATTGCTGGTCAGAATTTTCTCCAGCTCTAATACCTGTAGTTATCTTGCTACCGAGAATACAAAGAGATGATGGAAACAGAATGTGTAATTATTAACGGTGTGATGCCACAACCGAGAAGACAACCCATTACCAGGCTAGAGGTGAAAGGTCAGAGGGAGCATGCTGTATGCCACTGATTGACACGTCTATGTGAACTTCTTTATGGGATAGGTGAAAGATTGTTTCGTCTTATTTTTCTGTTTTTATTGTTTTAAGTTTTCGTATATAATTTTCTTCATCTGATCAGTTATGTTTGGTTTTGTCCGAAGGACTTTTAAGCATCCTGTATAAATTCAACCAGCACCATGACTTTAAAGAGGAACAAGCATGCTGGAAATAAGTGTGGTCCCCAGACAAATTATCCCAGGCTTTTGTCATTAAGCTGAATAGATGCAAGAGGAACCCACAAGCCACAGGGAGAAGAAATAAGGAAAACATGAAATAAGCTATTTTTCTTTAGATTCCTGGTTGTCTCCCCATAGGCGGAACAAGTCAGACTGAATCAAGATCTATTCTTCACTGGCTTAGCATCCCCATCCCAGCCAGGTGGTAGGTACGGAGACAGTTTCTTCTTCAAACACAACACTGAACAGCACTGTGGAATATTCATCTTTCCTTTCTAAAGCCCACCATTGCACCAAATCTAAAGCTCTTCTAAAGCAGTTGCCATGCTCTCCTCCATATTAAAGGTGTCGGTATCTGAAGCTAGAGAGATGGCAAGAAGACTGGAGACTTGTCCCCCAGAACCCATGAAAGGGAGACATACACTCACATGTGAGCACACACACACACACACACACAGAGAGAGAGAGAGAGAGAGAGAGAGAGAGAGAGAGAGAAAGAGAGAGAGACAGAGACAGAGACAGAGACAGAGAGACAGAGACAGAGAGACCGAGACAGAGAGATGCCAGACATAGTGGGGCCTACTTGTAAGTCCAATATACAGGGGGAGGGGAAGGAAGAGACCCCAACCAGAAATGCATTGCATACATTTTTATTGTTCAATCCATGTGTGATTCCATGATATAAGTACTACTCGATTCAAATGATAATTTCACCTTTGGTAATCTTCCCCCTAAATCTTATGCCTTTTTTGTCTCTGTGTAACTCAATGATTTTTAAATAGTTATGAAATGGCTTCAAATTTTCATTAGCTTTTATGTTTTACCTAGCATGCTTATTCTTTATAATCCATGACATTCTGACGAATGGGAATTGATCTTTCTCCTCCATGTCATTTTCTTGTCACCATAGCTAAGCCACACCCTTTGTCCCTGGGTGCAGAAGTTCCTGATGCAGTCATTTGGAACATTACATTTGTAAGTGATGCTTTTGTTTCTGATACTTCAAAAATATTGCTTTGTTATCTTTGAAATATATTTCATCTATGTTATCTTCTGGAGTAAAGAAATTTACATTTTCTGTTGAGCTGAAATCTAAATCAGATAATCATTCTCATTCCTCATTCTTATTCCATAAACATTGAAATGACCCTTGTTCATGGGTCTTTGTTGGTACTGTTGCGATGATCTTCTTATTTTATTTTTTTTAAACCAGTCTAGGAAATATTGCTGTGGACTAGGCTTGGTGGTACACTACGGGAAACAATGTGCCCTAGTCATGACCTTAGCCACTCAAGCATAAGATTAACAAGCTATGCAGCCTTAGGCTAGTCACTAGAACTCTCTGAGCTGGTTTCATCCACCTGTTCTTGAATTATAGAGATCTTGAAGGACTTTATAAAAAAGAAACACACACACACAACTTGAAGATGGTTCAGGAGTGCTGACTGCAAAATGAGGAGCTATGTAGAGGCTCAGCATCATTCTGTGTCGTCTGCTGGGGGAACCTGCTCTGCCTGGTTCAGTTCTGTGTACCCTAAGGAGTTTCCTGTCAGAGTGGCTAACAGTGAACTGTCAAGGCCTTATTAACAAGAGACCTGGAAGGCCTCAAAACATAATACTTAAAGAAAATGAATATGAGGGAACAGGAGCCTCACTAGGGAGAAGTCGGGGCAAGGGATGCCTCTAGTCTCATAAAACGACATTGCTTTGGCTGATGGCTTCTGTCCTCATCCAAACCACGCACTTGCTTTCTGAGCTCATTCCAAGCAAAAAGAGAAGCAAAGGTTAAAGTAAAGCCCCCCCCCCCCGCACCCCAGGATATCTGAATTAGGTGACTTAAAAAAAAAATGGTTGTTTCCTGCTGGTATATGGCCACAAATGACTCTAATAAAAGCAAAACAGCCATTTTTTTTTTTTTGCAATCTTCAAAAATTAAAGACACTCATATGTCTCTGAAGCAGGTGTCTTACTCTTCCACCAATCCCATTCTCTAAAGTTTTGTAATGATTTAGCATGAAATTCATCAGTAAAATCAAGCAATAGGTGCAGTTAGACATATCATGCAGCTTTTTCAAATTCCTCCCTAAGGAGAATCCTCTTTGAGGGCTTAAATTTTTCTTTACCTTTATTAGGTATCAGCTGTATTGTTCAGCAATGTAATTAAACTGAAAGAAAGTGTCAATACATTATTATTACAGTGTTTTTGTGTTGTTGCTCCACAAACAGCCCTTCATCGTGATATTTAAAAACATTAATTTGGAGGATATCAAAGAAGAAAGCTTTCTGACATGTTATTTTTGATGAATGATATCTGAAATACATTTAAGTTCATAAGATCTATGATTTAAATATAATCTATTGTGGTCTGAGCACCCAAGTTTATTCAAATCACTTAGAATGGCTTAACCCCACACATGTAGTTACTATATTGACTGTTGAAATGGGTACATGTGCTACAATTTGTTACATGACTAAGAAGAGATAACTTCATGTCAATATAGGAAATGAAGTGAGGTTTTGTAAATACTTTTCCTGAATCAAGACTATCATTATCAAAAATTTTTAAAGGACTAATTCTAGAGCTCCTTGCATTCCCACTGAATTCAAACAGAGCCTTAAGAATTGTGAGGGAAAGCACTGAAAACCATTACTTCTCTAAGAGTCACCCAGACTGTAAGTCTCATTATTTGAGATAATAAAATTTCCAGCTTATTTCTCAAACAAGTAGAAGCCATGAAAATAATCAGGACAGAGGCATGGAGCAATTTAAGCACTCCAACAACTGCTCATACAGTTGTAATGAGGAAATGTTTAAATCTAGAGACATAATTCTCAAAGCATTCAGAGTGGATTCTTGATGGTCTTTCTTAGACAAGTGCTGTATCACTTAAATATGATTAAATCCATTATTGTCCCACTCCCAAGTCCAAACTACCTGCCAACATCTGGTCAGAGACAACAATCCCTGTAAAGCAACATGAGGAGAGGAGAGAGGAGGAGAGTGGAAGGGAGGGGAGAGAGAGACAAAGAGACAGATAGACGACAGACACAGACAGAGCAGGGTTCTTAGAGGATTAGATACACAGATTTGCACATGTAGTTTGGTGGTTTTGATGAGATGCTCCCCACCCCAGCCTTGGGTACTGGATCCTCGAGCCTCCAGCTAGCAGCACTGTAAAAGGAGACTTGGGAGGCAGAGCCTTCTGGAGGAAGTACATCACAGGGGCGGGCTTCTAGGTTTCAAAAGCCAGACATCACATCGCTTCCTGCTTGCCTTTTAAGACTTGAGCTTGCTACTCTAGTCTCTGTGCCTCCCCACTGCCACACTTCCCTGCTATGATGCTGATGGACTCCTATTCCTTTGGAAGTGTAAACCCGAATAAACCCTTTCTTCTCTATGTTGCTTGGTCATAGTGTTTTCCCAGAGCAATAGGAAATTAAGACAGAAGTAAACACATAGAGGCCCTGGAAAGAAATGAGCACTGGGGATTCTGTATCGGGGGTTCTGTAAGACTTGAGCTTGCTGCTCCAGTCTCTGTGCCGTCCCACTGCCACACAAACAATGGTCCAAATGGTCCAAACAAATCCGGTATTGAGGAAGGCTCCTGTCTGCTGGCAGCAGAACTACAGCTGAAAGAGTTCCTCATGGATACTTAGTAGGAATAGAACCCAAGCATCTGGAAAGGACTTAAAAACAACACCCAAGACAACAAGAAGGGCAACCCTTCACCGGTCCACCAGTGGCAGACCCCAGCTGGCAAAGGCCAGCATTAGCTTTATCTCACTTTAAAGACAAGCAAGCAGAAGCCCAAGCTAGCAGCTACAGGGGAAAAATTGCAGAGGAGAGGTGGAGCAATATTGTAAAGACACAAAGGGCAAAATAGGAGGTTGGAAATGATTGGCTGTGGTAACTAGGGGACTGACTTAAATTAGTATCTGTAGAAATTTAGGCTAAAATGTTTCCAAAACAGAAAAATATATAAATTTACATATGTATTTTGATTAATCTAAAACAGAATAAACACGTGTTTTTAAAAGTCCATCCCAGCCACAGCATAAATCAAAATACATTATTAAGGTCCTACAAATCCAGAGGAAAAAAATTTGAAGTCTAGTAGGATGGGTCAATGGGAAAAGTACAAAAGGATGAGGAGCTGGGTTAGGATCCCAGCAGCCAGGTGACAAGCCTGGCATGGTGGCAAAGCCTGACATGATGGTGGCAATACCTGGCATGATGGTGGCAAAGCCTGGCATGGGGGTGGCAAAACCTGGCATGGTGGCATCTCTAATAGCCAGAGGCAGGCAGACCCCTAGAGCTCAGTGGTCAACCTGACTATTCAAGTCAATGAGCTACAGGTTCACCGAGAGACCTCTCCAAACAATTAGCTGGAGAATGACTGAGGGCGACACCTACTGTCACCTCTTGGCCTCCATACACACATACACATACTCACACACTCACACTCACACATACACACCCTCCCACACACATACACATACTCACACACTCATACACACATACAGGTACACACACTCACACACACAGACACACCCTCACACACACATATACACACCGGCACACTCATACACATACTCACATAAACACAGACACAGATACACATACAAACAGAGATATACTCACTCATACACAGACACACACTCACATACAGACACACACATACATATACACACTCTCACATACATATGCACAGACACACACAGATACACACACACACACACACACATGCAGGAAGGGGAGAGATTAGGAAAGGGACACATAATATTCATACAAAGAAACAAAAAAATCATCTCCAATTTTCATGAATAAATCATTCAATGATGATTTATTGTTATGTGACGATGAAGCCCAAGGGTCACAAAGTGACCAACAACTATACCTTTCACATTAAGCCACATATGATTTCACAGCATATTCTGACAACTTTTAAAAGACACTGGAAATCATTAGCCACTTAGATATAACAAAGAAAATAATGATCAATAAACCAAAGCTATTGAATAAAAAACAAGGAAAATGGAGTGTAAGTAAGACAAACAGAGATCAAATAGAAGGAATTTGCAGTTAAGCCAAACCACATTAATAATTGCATTAAATATAAATGGCCTATACACTACAACTAAAGAGGATCATTTTATTTAAAATATAATATTGTCCCATCTTCACTTTTCTAATGCTGATGTAGGAAGGATTCTTAAATGATACAGAGGGAGAGTTGAATGTCATCTACTATAATAGCTGGTGTAAAGTGTGTGTGTGTGTGTGTGTGTGTGTGTGTGTGTGCATGCATGTGCACACATGTAGGGGGAGTTCTACCTCAGAGAGTATACAAAAATAAATTTTAATTGACATATAAATATGGCCAGGAAGCATTCAAAAGTTATCATGGAAAAAGATACCAGAAAACTAATTTACACATATCTAATGAGACACTATTTTAAGCCCTTTATATCACCTGGTATTAAAGAAGGCAGAGAGATTCTCACAACCCAGGGAGGAAACAAACAATGCAAAGCTTTTAGATGATAATTTAAAGTACTTGTGCTATAAAATGTTTGTCTCCTTTCAAAGATTTGGCTCCATTTTAAAATTTATTTAACAGTATTAATGATGTCAAAATATTTTTATAATTGATAATATATTATCATAAATAAATTATGTTCTTCCATGCAATGGTATACTCTACAATTATTTCAACTGTGCAGTTTGTGGTTTCTTTATTTGTTAGTAGTGCTAGGGGTCAAACTTCCTTATGTTAGGTAAACTCTCTTACTTTAAGCTATGCCTCTAATTTAAAACTTAGTGACTGGATAATGCTCAAAATGGAGTAGTTTTTAAAAGTACACAAAACTACATCAAACCTGAGAATTTGTTTCTATGTAGGAAAAAAATTGGCTAATTTTAATCCTTAATTTTCTTTTTCTAAAAAAAAAAAAATCTAGTGATACATTTCAAAATGTTACTATTTATTACATAGAGCATTAGGGAAAAGAGACCTTTCAGCATTTTTCTTTTTATACTCTATATTATATTTTCATGAATTAATTAATTAAAATGGCAATGATATATAAGATAATCAGATAATATAAAAACCTATCTGAAAATAAATACCTCTTGGCCTGGTAATTATTTAAGAAATTCTCTCTGTCCTACCAGAGAATTCTACAGTGAAATGATGTTTTTCCTTCTACTTCCTTAAAATGGTTTACATCTGTTGCAGAAATGCCCTCCTCAAAACAGAAATATCAATTCTGATCCCAGAAATAATTGACTATGTTATCCTATGATTATGCATGTGGATGAATTAAGAATGCCAGATGCCCCGGTATAGTCCAGGCATGGACTATCCTGATCAGGGCAAGGCAGAGGCTCAGCATCCATTCCAGGAGACAGACAGGAAGCTTGGAGCTTGGAGTCGGGAGAGACCATGAGCCCCAACAGAGATGACTTCTAGAAGATGCACACAACCAAGGAGCAGCTTCTGCCCGAAAGCCTCCAGAGCAGTGGTTCTCAGACTTTCTAACACTGAGGCCCTTTAGTAGAATTCCTCATGCTGTGGTGACTCCCAGCCATTAGATCATTTCCATTGCCACTTCATGACTGTAAATTTGCTACTGTTAGGAATGTGATGTAAATGTGTTTTCTGATGGTCTTAGGCAGTCCTGGGAATGGGTCATTGGCTGTAGCATAAGGACTGAGTTCTGCCACCATCTTGACTCTAACTTGTCACCTCCATTCAAAGAACAATGTTTGCATTGTTTTATGTTCCAACACTGTGGCAGTTTGTCATAGCAATAAGAAATGATTCCAGGTATATATTCCCACTACCTCCAGTGCCTGCTGTAACATACTAGAACTTTCTCAGGTATTGAGTTTAAAAGTCCTTTTGATCTCATACCTGAAGCATATTTAAAGAGTCCCTGGTGTGGGCAGCTGAGGCTCTGAGTGAGTCCTGGATTCCAGACTACCTTGGCTACTCTTTAGAGACCACCCTGACGTGACAGATAAGCACGCTTCTTCTCTCCTTGAGGGAAAGGTAAGTCTACTAGCGATTTGCAAAGAGTAACTAGGTTACTCAAAATTACAGCTTCATTGTAACTACCATAAGGAGGAGATCCATGGTAAAATGCAGTATAGAGAGTACACTGATGGACTCAGAGGTGGGCTGAAGCTACAGATCAATGGACGGACTGATGAGGACAATAAAGATTCTCAGACTTACAAGACAAAAATACATTGCTGAAGATTACTATGAAGATCAGGGGTTTGTGGATGTCCTGGAAATATGGGTGGTGGGAAGTAAGACAGATTTGCTATACACACTATTAGCAGCAGTTTCTGTATGGCCAACCTACTTGTATCTTTATATCACTTCCATTCAAACTCTCTAGGGAAAATATTCCCAGGGTCAAAGTTAGTTTGCCAAGCCAAACTGAGCCTTTATGAATTGCAGGAGACCACCTCACAGGATTAAAGGGAAGGTGGTGATGCTGATGGTGATGTTGATGGAGATTGTGGTGATGATGGTGGTGATGTTGATGCTAATCATGATGGTGGTAGTGATGCTGATGGTGATGATGATGTCACATGATGGTGATGGTCATGGTGATGGGATGGTGGTAGTGATAGCGTAGTAGTAGGGGTAACAAAATAACTGCTGTGGTTTAGGCACCTGTGTCAATGCTTTACATGTTACAATTTACTTATTATCCCAACACATCTGTAACACTGAGGCTGAAACTATTATTTCCACATTTTTAAAGGGAAGATTCTTTTTCATTTGAAGAAAAAAGCAAAATGGGAGCATATAGACATAAAATAACATTATCCAAAATATGCAACTAGTAAAAGTCATCGAGTCAGGATTCAAAGTCGAGCAATTCACCATGTGTCTGTGCTGAATATGACCCACAGCAAAAGCCAAAGCACTTAATGTGTACAAAGGGCAGCCAGTGCTCAATAAAGTCTTGAGGACACACTGCATCTCATCTCAAAAAAACTGGGACGAACAGGGAGAGGAGTAAGAGGAATCTTCTCATCCCTTGTCCTCAGTGAAGGCCTGACAGAAAAAGCAGAGTGCTTACTGGTAACCTGAAGTGTTGGCATTGCCTCTGGGCTCTGCCCCACAGTTACCTGGCAACAGCCAGGTGTGCTTGACTCACTATAAAAGGAACTGCTTGCCCCCTCCTCTCTCACTTTCTTTCTCTTGCTCTGTTTTCTTGCTTCTGCTCCCCCCTCTCCCCATTCCCCTCCCTCCTCTCTCTCCAAGTGCTCATGGCCAGCCTCTACTCCTCTACTCCTTCTCTCTCTCTTATCCCCCCCCCTCTTTTTCTCTTTCTCTTCCTTTCTCTGCCTCTACTCCCTCAACTTCCCTCCCCATGCCCTGATTAAACTCTTTACTATACTATACCCTCTGTGGCTGGTCCCTCAGTGGGAAGGGATATTTCAGCATAGGCCTGCACAGGCACCCTCTTCGCCCACACCTACACATCCACCAAACATATTTCTTCTCTCCTTATCTTTTTATAAAACACAACATGGAGGATAGGATTCTATACCAGATCCTTTGTTTTGAATTTATCAAATTGGTGTCCATCAATCAGGGTCCTTATAATGTGAGTAGAAACTACAGGTGAGATATGAATGTTCAGATTTGAAATGTGAAAAGCTAGGCACAGTCAGACTATTCTCTTGGCGGGATTCTCAGCCACTTAACACCCCTGTATATTGCCATCGAGCGTGTTAAATCATCAAAGGTGTAAAAGAGAAGCAAAATTGTTTGGTTTTATTTTTTTCCACACAACTATGAAGAACCCCCAGCACAAACCTTAAGTCGCCGTGTCACGTACCTGGGCACCTTGCTTCCCAGGAGATTTTGTTATGTCTTTAGCCAACACCCTCTTCTCTTCTGAGTGACTTGAAAATCAGAAGTTTCAGCCAGGACTTACTCAGTCCCTTTTCTTAAATCTTAGGACTGAAGAAAGTGGGGAGGAGTGTGGTGGATGACAGGCAACCCTGCTGTGAATGCCTGTGAGTCTGTAATCCTCACTTCTCCTAAAGAACTCAGCAGCATCCCCAGGTAACTGGACCCCAGGAAATTGACAAGCTCCCTGCTGTGACTCTGAAAACCAAGTAGAACTAGTTTTTTTCTCCCCAACTCCAAAAGCAGCCAGACTGCAGTCTTGTGAGATATTCAGTAACAAGGGGTGAGGACAGGAGGCTCTCCTCCAAGCACCCCGCCCCCATGATACCCAAAGGAGAAGAAATGCATTTTGTCTCCTTAAGGACCTTTGCCCATGGCATCAAGAGCTTCATAGTAAATCTCTTATTAAAAGGACAGTCCACCTCGATGTCCCTCTGGAATTCCCAGACTGATACATTCCAATCTCAATCACCATGTCTTCCAACTTCCCTCCCAACCCTCCACAAGCCAAGATTCTCTGTTCTCTCTCAGGAACTTATCTCATTCCAGACTTACATGAATTTCTGCATCCAGCCAACCCTCTCACACACCACTCCAATTAAGGCTGAGACTCTCTTTAGGTGGAGAGAACCTAGAGCTTTCTCCATGGTACTCAAGACCAGCTCCTTCCCTTGAGTTTCAATTCCACCCTATTTGATTTCAGCCCCGATGTGTTCTGTCATTATCTTCCCCTCCTTTCTTCTTCCTCCTCCCTTTCTTTTTCCTCCTGATATGTTTTATAATATCGGTGGCATGATATGGCAGGAGGGAGGGCCTTAGCGGGTCCCATGCTTAGGCATCTGCACCCTCCCCAAAGTACCAGCCATATGACTGACTGGTCTAGTATAAAATGAAGTTTATTTGGGGGCATAAGAAGGGGGGTGAGAAGGGAATGTGGGAAAGAAAGGGGACAGAGAGGGACAGAAAAAGAGAAGAGAAAAAAAGAAGAGAAGAAGCCAGCCAGGAACATGTGGCAGGAAGGAGGATGGAGAGGGAGGGAGACAGAGAGGAGAGAGAGAGAGAGAGAGAGAGAGAGAGAGAGAGAGAGAGAGAGAGAGAGAGAGAGAGGCGCCAAACAGTCTGTATAGAACAAGCCCGACTCCTACCTGGCGGTTTCTAGGCAACTGTTGGGTGGAGCCTAGAAGAAATGCTAACACTTCCTTTCTCCCTTCCTCTCTCATTCCTATACCTCATCTTTCAGCCCTACTTCTAAACCACTCTGGATTCCTCTACCTTTTGCCACATCCCTATTTGCTATTCTCTATGACCCATCATCTGCTCACTTTACAGCCCCAAGATGATGCTAGCTGCAAGGGAAGCTCTCCATGCTAGCTGCAAGGGATGTACACCATGGGGCAATGCTTCAACAGATGCCCAAGCAACTACACTCCTTTACTACTGCTTTTTTTGTCCATTAAGGCTTGTGATTAGAACATTAAAGCAAAAAGCTAGCTTAATGACACATAGAATTTATTCTGAGGTTACAGAGTTGACTCCATGAAGTTCAAAGACAAAGGAACACATTTCAGAAAAGACTAGAAACAAAGAGATACTGGCAACCTGGACGTGTTTTCTCCCTGCCTTCTCCCCGACTCCCTTAGTTTTGCTGTAGGTGGCTGCCTTTCTTCTATTCACATAACACTCCAATAAGTCATCACCAGGTTTGTTATCTTCAAAGCCCCTAGAAGAAATCTTGTTCTTTCTGAACTGTCCATCCTGCCTAAAGTCAGCCTGAGGGATGAATGTTATTTAGGCTTCACCACAATCTATCTCTGTGCATACCAAGTAATACATGCTCTACTTCAGAGAGCAAACAGAATAAATTTAATCTACTTTAAGTATAACACTCCTGCAGACATTTTAATGCAATTATCATGTCTCACTAGAGCATTCTCTAAGCAACACATCCTCTGGTCCTAGTCTTCTCAAACTCTATCATACTAAATCAGTGATTATCAAACAGAGTATCCCAAATTAAGTGCATCGGATTCTCCTGAGAAAGCTTGCTAAAAATGGAAATTCTTGAAACCAATTGAACCAAGAACTCTGGAGCTTAGAACATGGCACTCTGGATTTTAGCAATCCCCCAATTTGAGCCTTTTGTATGCTGAAGTTTATTAATCACTAGACTTTCATTTGATTTCCAAGTTTCCCAAAACACATCTCAGCCTCAGTTGAGGACTGTACCACAGAGGTGGGACTGGCCAGAGACATAAAAATAGTATGATCTCTGTGGTTTTGTTACTCTCACCAACTCTGTATTATTCAGCTTGGTGTTGCTGTGACAAAATTGTTGAGATAACTTGCAAAAAGGATAGATTTATTTTTGCCCATGGCTCTAGAAATTCCAGGCCAAGAGCAACTAGTTTCAGTGCTTTAGATCTCTGGAAGAAATGTGTGGCAGAAAGCAAAGAGAAAGAAGGCTGGGGCTCTGCAATCCCATTCAATGGCATACTCCCAGAGACCTGAGGACTTCCCATAATCTCCCACCTCAGAGAGATCCACAGTACCTCCTGACAGCACTGTTTCAAGCATCAAACTTGTAGTACATGGATCATTGGATAGCAGTCATCTAAACCAGCCTAAATACCATAATTAAAAGGACTCTTACACAACAGTTTGTCACTGTGTTCTCTAAACACCTGCTTCTTCCTTCTATTCTTTTGTCCAGTAGAATGTCTGGTTCACGGTGGACTAGATAAATAAGCATTGCATAAATTAACAAATGAATAAATAAAAACTATATGTTTACAAGTTGTAATGACAACACATCATTGGTTCATATTAAGTGAATGGTCAACTTTTCTTCCCGCTGATGTTGTTCATCCTTGCTTATGCCAGACTAGCTGGCCCAGGAGCTTCCTAGGATCCTGTTGCCTCTGCCTCTTATCTGTAACTTATCTATTTGGGGTGCTGAGATTAGGTACACACCACTGTCTGGGTTACGTGTGTTTTGGAGATCCTAAGTCAGGTATTTGTGTGGCAAATACCTTATTTATTAAGCCTTCTACCAACTTCCCCAAATCTAAGCTTTTTCATATTTAGCCTAATGTTCCTGACTTTCAAATTTTTTAACCTTTTTAAATATCATGATTCTATCATTCAAAATAGCAGCTGTCTCTGCTGTCTATTATTTTTAAATTTTATCATAACTAGATTAATATATCCTTCATGTCACTGTTCACAAAGCCATTTACCATTTTCAAACATTCATTGGGTGACTCACCGAATCCATTACAAATATAGAAAAGATCCAGCTTTCATGAGACAGGAGGCAGAGGCAGTGAACTCAAAGTGACTGGAAACCAAATTCTTCCACATTTGTTGGAGACTCCTAGAATCTAGTTTGTCTAGCGACCAGATCTAAGCATACAGAGAATGGTATTATTCTTACAACCTCTGTCTGCTTCATGCTTCCAGATCCTGGTCTTTAAAAGGGCTGGGTACATTCTGTCTTCTTGTTTTCTATGATTATCTATACTATTCTGACTTCTCTGATAAGAGGCAAATTTATTCATGGGCAGGACTGTTCCTCTAAAGAATCATAAGCTCCCAGAGAATCTGCTAAAACACACAGTGGTGGGGTTGTACCCCCAGAGATTCCGATTCAGTAGCTCTTGTGTAGAAAGCAAAGATACCAGTTCCTAATTCCACCAGATGACACTGGTACTTCTGGTCCAGGGACCAAAGTTTAGAGAATGTACCATACCCTTGAAGTAGACCTCTGAGAGCCCAGCATTGTGTTTATAATCCCAACCCATTTGTAATTCATTTGCACTCCACTTTCAAACAGAGAGGGATTATAGAATGTTAAACCAAATAAAATCTGATTTGAGGAGGCCTACAGATCCAAACTCTGATTTCTTCTAGAGTAACTGCCTCCTGACTTAGTATGTAAGCCAGTTGAAAGCCTAATTTCAGAGATTGTTTTCATAACAAATGGTTGTCTCACTTAATGACAATTGAGCTGGTCAGCCAACTAATTCAACAAAGCAAAATGATGAACCAAAACTATTTAAATGTCTCTGGATCTCACTTAAGCTTGCTCTTCAGAAATGCCACCTGACTACAAGTTGGCCCAGAGCTCTAAAGTCTGACCAATTCATTGAGCTTGGCTTTTCACAGAGAATGCAGAAAGATTTTATGATCATAATAGATAATTCCTGAGGCTCTAAGAAAAAACAAAGAGCCATGCATCAGTGGCTTGCTTCATAGCTTTGTGTCTTCCCTCTACAACTACCATTCATTCTGTCTCTACAGTAAAATGTGCTTTCTAGAATATACTATTCACACAGCCATATAACACTTAGCAAGGGTTTTTATAATTTTGCAATCATCACCCCTGGATGTCATTCTTTGGGTGACTTTGTCCAGGTGATATTTTTTCCTAAAGAAGCTGAACTTGGAATTCAACTCAGGTGTTGACCACAAGGCAGGTGAGACAGCTGGAAGGACATTGGGTTATAATCTGCAAGTGAAATATTGATACTTAGAAAGCTGCTGTGAGTACGGAATGTCTGCACCCCATCACAAGGCTACACTTGAGGGAAGGAAATAGCAATGTTGACTCTGCACCCAAAGAAGGACATCTCATCCTTGAGATGGGAAACAATGGACTTAAAATGAAAGACTCTGTAAGTGTCTGATGCAGAGCCCATGTATGTCACACATGGCCACTTTAACTTTCTTGCTAATACTGCAGCAGCTGTAGCTTGCAGTCAAGAGATATGGGTGGACATCGGTGCCCTTGAAATATTAACCATCATTTGTTTTGGCTGAAAAGGATCATGGGACAGGAACTGCATGAGTGTTCATGAGGTCAGAGTCCTAGAGGGTATAAAGACACCAGTTAGGTGGTTGGAGAACTTTCTTCAGCAGTGTGAAGGATCACACATGATGACCATGCCCAGAGTCCAAAGAGACAGAGGAAACCTCATCTAAGTGGTAACCCAGGCAACCCTAGTAAAGGGGTCTGGCAGCTACATCCACAGGAGAAGCCTACACTCCCACAAGCCTCTGGAACATGTGCTGTTTTAAGCCTCCAAGTTTAAGGTTAATTTGTTTCACAGCAATAGAACATTCTGTCTGTCTCCCTCTGAAATCCTCCGCCCACTTCACAGCAAACACTCCCATGCTTTTACCACTGCCTCTGAGCAGCTGGGCAGCACAGAACTGTCCAGAACCTGCCTGGGTTTTTTTGTCTGTGTATTTACTTCCTCTCAGCATCTAACTGTCCATATTCAAATCAGGGGCAATGGTCCACAGCCTCATTCAGATTCTTGCCAATACTCATAACAACCTACTATTCCATAGCAAATGCATGATGAATCCATAAACTTAAATAAACCCAATATTTTCCTTCTCCATTCTTATCCAGTGGCTGTTGAAAAAATCATTCAAATACACAAATTAGTGATATTAAATTTCATGGATATGGAATTTTTTTTTTTAAAGTGAGCAACGTGCATTGTTTTTGGAAAAAAATCCCAAATATTTGATTCTACTAAATGAAGACACAGGAGCCAGACACTGTGGTGAAAGTCTGCAAGCTCAGAGAGGTAGTTACAGAAGGAAAAAAAACAAAAACAAAAACAAAAACAAAACAAAACAAAACAGTTCTCCTCTTCCATACTGTCTTAAAAACACTTTCAATTGAATGTCCCTTCCTTCTACTTCCTGTATGTCTCTCTATCCATTCTCTTGATCTCTTTTCACCCTCTATGATACTTTCCTATATTCACATCCTGTCAACTGGTTGCTTGCTCCACTTCTTGACCTGACCTATTGTTGACTTTATTCAGTCTTCTTTACAATAAACAGAAAGGTCTCAGATTAAAGTTGTGGGCTAGGGCTGAGCCATGCCACAACTAGACAGACGCAAGTGTTTCCAGTATACAGTCTCACAGTGTGATCAAATATCCTGCAACAGTGCATGTGCGCTTCGCAAAGATTATCTTTAAAGCAACAGAGAAGATACCGGGGTGTAAATTGAAGTGAGAATCATCTTCACTGGAGGATTGTCCATTTGATTTACCTTCAAATAAAGATGCATGGGGTTATTCCACCTTTACTTTTAAGGCCTACAGATAATTAACCTGTTATTCTCAGTGTGCCCAGCTCAGAAGGAAAGTCAATAAGAACCCCAAGTTCCTCCAAGTTCTGTCCTAAGGTCCCTGCTCTATTAAAAAACAGCTCTAGTCTCCACCTTCCACATTATTTGAAGAGGAAAATAACAATACTTTGGTTTTCTAATTTTTTTTGATTTGAGGTATTTTAGGTAGCCCCTAGGAAAATAATGGAAACATTTCATATTTGGAAGCCCCTTGAGGATGCGAGTGGTGCAGCTAAATGTTTGGTCAAGTATGAGTTACACTGCCTTTCCTACTGTCCACTCAATGCATTTCAAAACCCCTCGAGTCTGTTCTCCAACAGATGTTCCCAAACACACAACTTGTGGGGAAGAGCAGATATACAGTGAAATTAAAATAAATTTTAAAATACTAGGTTTAAGCAGAACAAAGTAGTGCACGTCTATAATCTTATAACTTGGGAGGCCAAGGCAGATGACTCACAAATTCAAGCCAGGCTGGTCTACATAGCAAGACTGTCTCAACTAGGAAGGAAGAAAGAATTCCTGTTTTCTAATATTCATTTAACTGCTAAGTGAAAACAATTGCATCAAATGACCATTGGTCTCTGTGTAAGATGCCTCTATCGTCTGAATAATTTGTTTTGTTCTAAGGTCACATATTCCTTTTAAAATATATATTTTACTAATTCTTTGACAATTGATATGATGCATTTTGGTCATACTTTCTCCTCACTCCTTCCCTAACTCTTCCCAGACTTTCTCATCTCCCCACCCCCTACCAACTTCATGTATACTCTTGTTCTGCTGGGGTCTTTGTTGTTGTTAATTACCCATCTACCCAGTCTGCTGGTTGGGGTTGTCCACATACTCACTTGTATGAGGCCATTTACTGGAGCACAGTCAGCCTATGAGGGGCAATTCCTTAAGGAAACTCCCCCAGTCAGAAGCTACCAACTGTCAATGGGCCCTCAGTTAGGGGTAATGGTCCCCATGAGCAGCACCCCTCCCTTGATAGATAGCATGCTGACTGGCTTGATCTTGTAGGTATTAATGGATATACTGGTCCTGTTGAGTCCAGAAGTTTGTTTCAGTCTTCACTGACCTTGACATCTATTTTTCTGCCCCTTCTGAGGTGGTCTCCAAGCCTGGAGGGCTGGGAAAGGAATAATACAGATATTTGTGACAGAGCACTTCACTGATATTTCATTCTTTGCTTTGACTTGCTTTGAGTCTCCAGCTCCATTATTAATCACCATGCACTGCATTAATCTTTATTGGCAGAATAATAGTAGTAGGTTTACCCATGGAGCTGGTAAGCTTCCTAACTATAGGTTTGGGGCTAAATTTGTAATACAAACATGTGTTTGCTTCTGAGGCTTTCTATCCAA
>NW_022196910.1:53730686-53732705 GCF_008632895.1 Mastomys coucha
ATAAGTTTATATATTCATATAGATATATGCATATATATGCAGTATATTCATCTATCCATAGAAAAAAGTATAGGTTCTTTAAAATAAAGAATATTCTTTTGTTCTGTGTATGTAAGTATGGTATTGAATTTTCTTTCTAATTTTGTAGTTCCTTAGAATAAATTATGGCCTCTCTTATCTTTATTATTTCCTCCTGTTCCTTTGTCTCTTTTTCTAATGGTCTCATACAGATAGCCCTAGGATATCAAAATCTAAATCTAAAAGGTAATTTCCATTCTCTTTTTCCATAAGAGTTATGTTTAGTCGATAATGGACCACAAAATAATGTTTTTAAACATTTAAGTAATGTTTAAAAATGAATAGTGTCTTCACTTATTCATTACTCCTCCTAGGGCTAGCTTTATGCAAGCTATGAATCCACTTGGGTTATGTTCCTGCAAGAGTCTAAGAAGTAGAATGATTCAGTTGTCTTTTATTCCCATAGTGCTGGAGGAGCAGCGTTTCTCATTGTGCCCTCATGCCTTCCCAGGCTTCCCTCTGTGGCTGTTACCTCTTGGTCCTCTTGGCTCATATTCACAACTGACATTAGTCTAAACGTCCTGTAAGCAGCAGTTCTTGGCTGCACAAAATGCACCTCCCATGTAACCCCAGGATACTCAGATCCTCCTGGCACCATCCTGGTGACACGTCTCTGTTCTCTTGTCTTTCACCCTCATCAGCTGGAATACACCTGGCATTCCCTGATGCCTAGCAATGTCTGGCATGTTGGTGGCACTGAATAAATGTGAAGTCCGAGAGAGGGAACAACCACACTGCTGTAAGAATTGAATAGACACATACTTAAATTTCGTAAGATTATGAAGTGTTAGAGAAGGCTTGGTAGTTTATAAAGGGCCCAATGGGATCAAACTAATTTGGAAAAGTTTCAAACAAAAGAATAAAGGGGTCATTAATGAATGTCATAGGCTTTGTGAAAATTAATGGGGAGCAGGGTCCATTGGAACCAGAACACTAAATGTTGTTGCATAGATTGGATGCTAAGTTGCCCAATGTGCCCAAAATATATCTGATCAAAACCAAAACTAAGCAAGCTTCATCCTGAACCCAAAGCTCTATCTGAGCTTGGGTAGTCCATCGGTTCTCCCCACATTTCTGCTCCAACTCCTTTTATTTACCCAATCTCTCCACCAGGAAAAAACCTAGCAATCATGGACCAAACTAAACTAAACTAAACTAAATCTAACTATGCAACAAAGTCTCCTTGAATATCATCCCCCTGTGTCATATCGACGCTGATTGAAGTGACGACCGTGGTGGTCGTTTCTGATTATTGACCATCATGTGCCAAGAACTATTTTATGCCCACTAAGCATATCCAGTAATCTTGCCAACTCATAAGTACAGGCATTGTGATATCCATTTCACAAAGAGGAAATTAGGCCCAGAACCCTCCACAATATGAAGTAGTCAAGTAGTCAAGTCCTGTACCTCTCCCCCAAATGCCCTCCTTCCCAAACACGTCCCCTGAAGCCCCAAAGACACCACAGCACCTGGTAATGATTCTAAACTAGACTGATCCACCCTGCTTCTTTCATTCAGCTATCCATGTTCCTCAGAAAATCACCAAGCACTGTATAACTTATCCACTCTGTGATCAATAGACAGATACTGAATGGAAATCTTCTAATAGTAATTTTGGTTTTTTGTTTGTTTGTTTGTTTGTTTGTTTGTTGTTCTGAATATCTTCTAACAGCCCAAATTTAACTCCTTTAATGACACACATGATGTCAACTTGACTAAAGTGGTGAGTATATCTAAAGCTTGGCCCTTGTAAACTGTTTTTGTTGTTCTTTCAGAACAACAATAGAAATTCTATAATTAGAATGAGCTGTTATCTTTGGCCATGCAAGCTTCCTAACTATAGGTTTGGGGCTAAATTTGTAATACAAATATGTGTTTGCTTCTGAGGCTTTCTATCCAACCAGAAAAGAGTTGGTTACCCTCATAACATTCATGGTA
>NW_022196910.1:53733415-53743745 GCF_008632895.1 Mastomys coucha
TATACAAACCATCACAAGGCCATGTGAAATTCTACTGTTATATATACATTTTATAAGTTTATATATTCCTTTGTTCTTATTCATAGTAAGAGGCACATCCAATACCTCTTTCAAAAGCTTCAGTTTCCCTCATAAGCCATCGCTGAGGTTTTTAGTTGTTTTTGAAAACCACAGCCAGCAACCAGCACACTGGTTTCATAACGACACACCAGGAGCAACTGAAGGTTCTCCTTCCTACAGCAGCACAAAGAAATAAACTCCTGCCTGATAATCTAAAGCCTCATGGGTGACCTGCATGCCCAAGCTCTCCTCTTTGGAAATTTAACTAGGGCAGTGGATCCTAACCAAATTGACTTCATAGCTCAGCTTAAGATTCATTCATCACACAGAAATTAAAGTCAATTTAGTCCCCGTGGCTGGACATCTACTGCATGTATCATCAGAAATAACTCTGCCTACATTGGTGAATTCAGAGCGCAGGCATTTTTTGGCATTTGTTTTTATATAACTTATTTCCCTTTGGATTATATAAACTAGATGAAATGTATAAAATGAGAATTCAATGGGAAAAGATGACAGTTCAGATATAGAGAGAAATGTATATATATTTCACTGACACACAGCCTTGTTATAGTGGTCATGGTGTGTGTGTGTGTGTGTGTGTGTGTGTGTGTGTGTGTGTGTGTGTATGCTCTTGCTTCTTGTATCCTGTGGAGCAGATCTGAACAAGGTGTCAGCTTTGAAATGAAACATGCATGAGAGAGATACAGAGGCAGAAGGAGGCAGCAACACTGGCCTTGGTTATTAAAGATCTAAGCAAAAGTGTGTTCACGTTCTTCCTGGTCTTTCTTTCTAACATTTTTCAGGAAAATATATTTTTAGTATCAACCTTATTGCAAAAAAATTAATTGCCCAGTTTATAACTTCAATCTAGAACCAGAGCACACATATGCAGCCACAAAGAAATGGCAAATTAAAGAAATTCAAGCATTTTTCTTTCTTTGGCCTCTATAATCTGTGACATTGTTTTATCCATAATTTCCCATGGTTAGCAGGCAGGGAGTCCACTCTAAAAGCAGGCCCTTGACACTCTACCAGGACACACACAAGCATGTCGGAAAAAATCATCACTCCAGTGACTAGAGCCCTATAGATTTGTTCATAGGTAGTGATTTCATATAGGTAGTGAGATGGAATGAATTTCCCATCCCAGAGGATAGAGATGGCCCCATCCTTATAATAAAGGCGAAACTTGAATTTCTGGGAGAAACTATTGGAGTGTGGTGCACTGTCATCATAGCTGGATCCCAGGGGGTCATCTTCTATAAATCCCACAGGGATCTAATAGAAATGTATGTCAGGAGGGCAGAAATATGCTGTCTGAATAAGGTCAGATTATTCTGTTACATGAGGGAGCAAAGTCAAAGGATGTCTATCCACTCTTTATATGTACCAGACTATACAGTATCCATAAGACAATTAATTCACTATACTACATACCCAGCTTTAAGCAGATGAAGAACATGTCATATCCATATTGAGGAGTTAGCTGAAGTTAAAGAAATTAACAACTTCTTTTCCATCTTAACTACAAGCTGACACTCTCCCCTATTTTGCAGAAGCACAAAGAAGCAAAATTTCAACAACAGCAAAGGTATAATCAAATCAACTCATTTATAGTGAGTCAGAGGCTATGGGAGCAGAAGGCACAAGATACAAACAGGAACTAAGGACATGATCATGTCCTCCTGTGAGGAAAAACAGCATAGTGTACAGAGGGAGCTGAATGACAAGCTTGCTGGGAAACAAAAGGCCAGTTAGGTGGGTGAATGACAGAACCAGGCAACAAGGGATGTGGGAGGCTATGCCCAGTCCCCAGACAGGAACATGAGCATGCTGAAAGACAGTCCCCAGATTTTTGGAACCACATTGTCCAGGATATCCACATGAAGCCTTCCTGGACATCAACCAGAGTGTTATGTGGATTTAGTCTGGGGGAGGGATGTCTAGTATCTGCCTGGAGGTGGGGCTGGGATGAGAGAGCCAACCAGACACTGACCTGTCCTGATCCATTCTGCCCTGAGGGTACTTCCATGTGCAAAGCAGCTCTCTAAAGCAGTTTCCGACTTCATAACTTCTGAGAATGGAGAAGACATTCCACAAAGGTCAGACAAGGACAAGAGGCTGCCAGAGAGATGTCATGAAGCTCAGGGACATGTTATCATACTCTGTGCCTGAGAAGAATCAAAGAATCCTCTTTCATCAGTGTTTCTGAATTTCACCTTTAAAAGAAGAAGGAAGGGGAAGAGGATAAGGATGAGGAGGAGGAGGAGGAGGAGGAGGAGGAGGAGGAGGAGGAGGAGAAGGAGAAGAAGAAGAAGAAGAAGAAGAAGAAGAAGAAGAAGAAGAAGAAGAAGAAGAAGAAGAAGAAGAAGAAGAAGAAGAAGAAGAAGAAGAAGAAACATCATGAGTCCTGCTTGAAGAGATCGAGCAACAAGACCTTTATAAAAACCCTTTCAAGATTTTTTTGAAGCTAAGGAGGAATTTCTGCCCATCTCTGAGAGATTTCAAAACTACGTTCCACTCTTATGTTTGAGCTAAAAAGTTCTGTGTCTGTCATTCTATCCTCTCCATCCAATCTAAGAACAAAAGCTCTACGTAACACCGTGGGCCCTGGTGTCTCCTTGCCCTGTCATCTCCCCTCTGGGCTGTGAGTCTTCACTAAACCCTAGATCAGGTGTCTGGCTGGCATCTCTTCAATAAGAACAAGAAGTGAAGCCATCTGTAGGAATCAGGATCAGCTAGAAGACACCGCTATACTGATTCAACTGTAATTCATCATCTAATGATAAATCTATATTGATAGAAAACTAATTATCTCTGCTGTCATGAGAGTATAACATTTGTAGGAAAGTTTAAAAGAAACAAAACAACCAAGCTACAGCTTAATATACACTTAGCATATTAATATACATTGATTTTAATCACGGTGGAACTTAATTCAATCTTGGCTTTGTCTTCTCTGAAGGACAAAGACCTCCATCTCCTGCTTTCATCAGAATGGGACATTTGTGTGTCTGCTGAGGCTATTCCTAACACTGAGCAGGCCTCCTGCAGCCCTTCCCTCCAGCCACCCAGGAGAGCAATGAGTTCATTGATTTCTAACAAACATAGAAGCTACTCTAGCCTTGCATTGACCCTGAGCGACTAGGCAATTGAAAAGCACCTTGTCTTGATTTTCTTCTGTCTCTTATTCTACCTACTCCAAAGACAGCAATGCCTTCTCAGTGGGAGCCTTGAAGTTCTTTTCTTGAACTCCGAGGTCCTCTGTTACTATCAGATTATGAAGACCTGAATCACTAAGACAATGGGTCTTCACTTCTTCTAATGAATTCAGGAGTAGTTGATAGTAGACTAGCCATATACATACTTCATGCTGAACAGAGCAGAAGAAACATAAAAGGAGGGCTGTGTGCATTCTTCCTGAATTGCCCTTTACTCCACACCACATATCCAAATCTCCTGCCTCAACTAGGAAAGGGGTGGGCGTTTCCCAACAAGTGGCAGAGCCACATGGCTGCTCTCCTTCTGAAATAAGGTCTGATCTTCTGTTTTGACATTCCCTGCCTCTTCTTTTCTCATAACTCAAAAATTAAATCCTTGAGCGCTAGGAAACTATAGTACTATCCCTTGTGACATCTGATAATATTTGTACCTGTAGCAGTAAATCATAGTTGAGAAATTTATAAAGCACAGCATGCATTCTACGCTGAGATGAGCACAGGGATGCGTACAAAAAGATGTTTCATCGACGGTTTTCCATCATAACAAGAACTGTGATCATGTGTCTAGAGCTCTTTCAATTAGTCTATACACCTTCTTCAAAAAACATCATGTGTTTCAGAAAATGACTCATCTCTCCATATCTGACTTCAGGGAAATCTGCTTATCTACAGGGTAGCTGTAAGGTGATGATAACATTTCCCACTTTCAGATGGAATGCCACGTGGGCCTCTATGAATCCTATCAGGATCAGATTTATTCAAAAAGTGTATCAGAATCGGTGAGATCTGGAAGCTGTGACATTAGCCACAGTGAAGCAGAACCAGCTGGCAGAAAGAGTGGACAGACCCACTCTATGTGGAGTTCAATAAGGAAACATGACTACAAATATTCTGTCAGGCCTTTAATATATAGTGCTTAGGAGCCATTAGAATGGTAGTGTATGTCAGGATAGCACTAGTATCAACAAATCAAAACAAAACAATGATTATTTGGATATCTGATATTACCTAGTGTCCTTAAAGCTTTTCTCTGGGAGCCAAGACACAAGATCCAGTTACACCATTCCCTGAAGTGCACAGGGTCTCCCTCCTTCCCATCCAGGTCTCTTACACCAGTGCTAGAAGAACTCATCTGCACTCTGAAGTCTGTTTTTCAGACTGGTTTTCAGCCTTCCTAACCCTGAGACCCTTTAATATAGATCCTTATGTTGTAGTGGTCCACAACTATAAAATTAACTTCCATTGCTTCTTCATAACTGTAACCTTGGTATTGGAATATAAATATTTGATTTTCAGGATATCTGATATGTGTGTGACCCCTGTGAAAGAGTCATTAGACCCCTAAAATGGGTCTTGACTGGCAGGTTGAGAAACACTGGATTAGATCTTATGTACCTGAAAACATAAGGTATCTGCTCTAAGTCATTGTGCCATTAACCCCACCGCCACCACTGTGCAGCCCAAGCTCCACAGATAGGTCAGATTGACAAGTTTGGATCTAGGGGGTGAAGAAAACAGGAAGATGGTCATTGCATCTGCTTGACAGAGACAGTATGAAGTTTCTGTTAACCTTAACTAAAACCTAACTGGAAGACCCTTCACTTGTAACTTTTGTTCCATCCCAGCCACTTAGCTTTTAGCATAAAGCAATCTAGACATCAAGCAGGAATTTAGCTTCCCAAGCCAGCACACTGGGGTCATTCTGCACCTGTGAATTTTCAGTCCTAAAATTCCCTGCTTTATAGATGTGCTCTGAATAGGACCCAAAGTCATGCAAGGTCTTCCAAATTCCAAACAAGATGTCATATTGGTAATGAAATCCTATTTACTGAAATCAATAAATGTTATGTAACATTCAAAGCAAAAAGGGGTACTTTTAAACCAGTCATTATGTAAAAATGATTTAACTATTTCTCCTTCAGCAGTTTTTAATTGATCACTGTACTACTCTGAAAGTGATTTGAGCACTCTCCATTCTTTGGTTTGATCCGTGTGTCTCCTCTTCTTCCTTAGGATGGTCACCATTTAAGTCTGGAAAGGAGTTTGTATGTTTTTCCTCAAGTAGTTAACAAATGGATAAATGTTGGTTTTAGGAAATTTGTGTTGGCATCAGACAACTAAAAACTCTCAAGACGGTTTTCGTTTTTCTTTGTGGTTTTTTTTCTAGGTCGGAGAAAGCTCAGTGGCAAGCTGTTTGCTGAACAGTGTGAATTCAATCCACCATAGCTGAGTAAAAGCTGTGGGAGGGAGGCACATCTGAAGTCCCAGTACTAGGAAGGCAGAAACAAGCAAATGGCTGGTGCCTGTTGATTAGTCATTTGCCCACATGGAGAGGTCTGAGCTACTAGGAATCTTGTCTCACATAAATAATGTGAGACATCCTTAGAAATGACGTCCTAGGTTAACCTCTGACCTCAGCACTTATAAGCATACACATGACCACATGCACTTACATGCATATGCATAAATACACATGAAAATACATACATACATACATACATGCATACATACATACATACATAAATGAGTTTTTCTAAAGGTGAATTAATCCTAAGTCTGATACAATTTCCTTTCTGGGTCTATTTTATAAAATATGATTGTTCCACAAGTCTACCTTTAAGGAATCTCCAAAGAGTCTCAGATTACATTGTTCAATCCAAATTCTATCAGTAAACCAAATGTCAACTTGAATCGGATGTAATGTCAACATTGACAAAGTCTTAAATCATAAAATAATGTGAATGACAAGCTACTGCGTGGTAACACTATAGTGTATATAATATGTTCCAGTGTTGTACTTTATACCACATATTATCAACCAGTGAGCTTCATTTCATAAACCACATACAACCACCAGATGTGTCGATTTATATGCACAGCTTGCACACGCCATTAGGGAAAGGCAGGACATATTGAAACCTTCAATTAATTAAGCCTTTTCTCCATTCTATTTTTATAGCAAAGCCAAGCACAAGAAAACCCATAGAGAAAACACTTTAAAATCCATCAGATCCTGGAGCTCACTGAACATTAAGGCCAAACCTCTACATGGGTGGTCTTTCATTAATCCCCCTTTTTAAAGTAACTACATTAGTCACTTTGGGGTAGCTGTGACCAAAATGCCCAAGAGAAAAACTCACAGGAGAAACTATTCATTTTGGCTCACAGTTTGAGAGAGCTCATTACAACACTGCTTGTCCCATGTGCTTGAAGAAAGCACCATGATTACAGGAGCGGGAAGGTATTTTCCTCATGATGGATGGGAAGGAGCCAAGAGGGGAACATGACTAGGAATTCCCTTCAAAGACACACCCTTGATGGCTCCCCAGGCTCTAACATGCAGGCCTGATGATCTGAGTTCAATCGCTGAGTGTCACAAGGTGGCTGGAGAGATCTCAAGACATGGTCCCACACAGACAGTAAAAAAAAAAAAGCTACACCCTTTAGCTGGAACCCCACCTCCCCAAATGTCTACCACCTTCCAAAATAGCACCACCACCGGAGGAACCAAGCATTCAGCATGAGCCTGGGTGGGGGTTGGGTGCACACCTCATAGTCAAATGATAACAGCAAGAGAAAGAGCGGTTCTCCAAAACTGAGACAGAAAAAGGTTGATTATTCCAGGGACACGGAAAAGTCAAGGGAAGAAGTTAATCCCAAAGCCTCTAGCCTATGGGTCACTACGGGAGGCTAGAATGCACTGTGAGCTCAGGCTACATCCCAATCTCAGCAGCTTAGTACAGTAAACACTCCCAGGTTGCAGAGGCTTCCCTTATACATACATACACACATACATACATACATACATGCATATACACACATACAAACACATGCACACAGGAAAACACACATACACACACATGTCCACACACAGGAACACATACACATACACACATGCACACATACAGATACATATATGCACATATGTACACACACATACACATGCATGCATACATGCACATGCACTACATACATATACACATGCATGTACACTTGCACACACACATGCATGCACATGAACACTCACATGCACACTCATGTACACACATGCACACACAGAGATACACATATGCACATGTATACACACATTATCAGCAAGAATGAAACTGATACTCAGCTAAGGAATTAAGAGTTTCTACCTAGAGATATACCCTCAGCTCGGTCCTGTTTGCTCAGTCTGGTAAGGCTCGTGGCCACCCACTCTTAGGGTAGCTGAAGCTATCACTGGCTCCATGCATCCCCCAGGTGAACAGAACAAAGCAGCAGGAAGAATGCCTGCCACCTGACAGGAAGCAATGTCAAACTGTTTGCCCCCGGCCTCTGCCTGCATTGCTGAGGAGAGCAGCAGCATAACACAGGAATGCAAAATGCAGCTCACTGGGATAAAGAGTATTTTCTTTCATGACATTTTTAGGAAATTTGCTAAATTTATTGGAAAAACTAAATGAACTTATGTTGTTAGTTTTGTTTTGTTTTGTTTTAAATCTCTTAACAACAGAAAAAAATTTCACAATGCCCACTCATCCATCTGGTAAAAAAAGAAAAAAAATAGACTAAAATTTACAAATTAATCCTCTAACTCAGTGTTTTTCAACCTTCCTAAAGCTGCAACCCTTTAATACATGTTGTGGTGACCTCCAAACATTAATTTATATTTTGTTGCTGCTTCATAATTGTCATTTTGTTACTGTTATGAATTGTAGCATAAATATCTGTTTTCCACTGGTTTGGGGGATCATGACCCACAGGCTGAGAACCACTGCTATAATTCGTAGTTGCCTACTTGGCCTTTAAAATGAGGTTTAGTTATTATTAACCTTCATAGAAGACAGGCCTTCAACACTTAGGGAGTGACACTTCCCCATCTTTCTCTGTTTTCCTTTGCTACTTCCTGTCTGTCAACAGCTGCAGACACTCACATGGCTAAAAGCAAGTACAGAAAGACTAAAGTACATCAACAAACACTGCTGCGATGCCCTGCCGTGTGATCAGTTCTTAGCCACACTTAGTGACTTGGGTTAGTGTAGAGCAGAGCCCGTGGGCTGGTATGGTGTGATATCACCCTTGCTGACTCTCTTTCCTTTCCAATAATGCAGAAGACAGAAGATTAGAGGCAAAAGAATGATCAAAAACATTCCAACTGCCCTGGCAGAAAGCATCAACTGATGACCGAGGGAGACAGAGAAAAAAAACACGTCCATTAGGGAGGAGAAGAGGCCACACTTGGAAATCAGCAGGAAAACTTGGCAATTGTATTGATAATGAAGACCCCAAGACATACATAAGCTATCAGACTCTCAAAACTCTTAAGATCTCTGGGGTATCGTTTAGTCTTACTGGAGTATAGTTCTATTTAGAAATGAAGGGGTGGAAAGCAGTGTTCTGCAAAGTTCCAAACAATTGGTCATCGCTACCAAATATGTACTGGAAACCTAGAAAATGAAATTGAAGAAGGTAAGGAATTAGGCAAGGAGAAAAATCAGTAAGAACTGCCAAAAACAATTTAATTAAACAGCTTGAATGTATAGTAACTCAGTTGTGAAAATTTTGGTTGGAAAAAAATAAAAGTCACTTCAAACAACAAAGCAATGTGCTGGCTTCTGTTCCTGGAAATTCCAGTGGTAGTGTGTGTGGACTAGTAGCTCAAAAATGTTCACACGGAGACCTAAAGGGTGCATCTCTGCTATTCTACCAGGTCCACCTCATCCCAAGGCTATACCTGTGTGAACACAAGATTCCTGGCAACCCATGCCACATGCTATTGACAACCAACATTAGAAAATACAGCATGACTGCCTTTGCTTCCAAAGAAGCATCATCATGAGACTCCCTGGGATTGTGTGAAGATGGAACACACAGATATAGAGACACATACATATACATAAACATAGTTATGCACACATACAGATACACATACACAGACACATACAGACACATATACACAGATATACAGACACATAGAGAGACCTACAGACAGACAGACAGACAGACATACAGACACATTGACACACAAAGAGACATACAGACACATACACAGACATGCAGACACACAGACCCTTACAGAGACAGACAGACACACACACACAGACATACAGACACACACACACAGAGAAAGACAGACACAAAGAGAGAGACATACAGACACACACACAGACACATATAGACACATATACACAGACATACAGACACAGAGAGACCTACAGACAGACAGACACACAGAGACATACTGACACACAAACATATAGAAACATAGACACACAGAAAGACATACATACAGACACACAGACACACAGACATACAGACACATTGACACACAGAGACATATAGACAGACACACACAGACATACAGACACATACACACAGAGACATACAGACACACACACAGAGACATACAGGCACACAAACATATAGAAACATAGACACACAGAAAGGCATACATACAGACACACACATACGTCTTCACTCCTTTATCAAGCACTGTATCTAGATAGGGTCAGGTGTTCCTAGCCTAAACCAAGGTAAAGCCTACAGAAACTAAGAGTAAATGTGACTTCTTCAGGTGCACACAGACCACTAGAGGAAGCAGGGGTCCTGGAAGAAGAGAAAAAGGATGATTGGAACATAATTGCCAAAGGTCAATCAGTAGAAAGCAGGCTAGGAAAAGGATGATCTAACAAGTTATCTCACTTTATCGGGAGATGCTTCCATTCGTCAGCTAGTATGCTAGACACTAATCGTTGAAACAGAAGAGGGTAACACATGGTTCCTGCCAACTAATCGTTGAAACAGAAGAGGGTAACACATGGTTCCTGCCAACCAGAGACCCCACAAGCTGGTGGGAGGCAAGAGGAGGGTATCAAACCACTGACTGGCCTGGGAATAAATTAGACACATTGCTGCAAAGACTCAAGGTGAGCGCTAAGAGAACATCTCCCCAAACTGAAGTTCCAGTAAAGCCAGACTCAGCCCCATCTGGGAACTCAGGGCACTGATTAGAAAACCATTTGCACTTCTCAGAACACAAATTAGTTCTAAAAAAAAAAAAA
>NW_022196910.1:53743783-53759283 GCF_008632895.1 Mastomys coucha
CAAAAAAAAAAAAAAGCATATAAAAGAGCCAACTAAAAATATTAGATAGGACTGTCACAAAATACAAACACTTGTCAGCTTCTTTTGGTTCCCAGAAAATTTATTGTTCAAATAATCTTTGAAATCCTAAGCAAAGACCTTTTGTCAAAAAAAAAAAAAGAAAGAAAGAAAGAAAAGAAATGAGAAATCTTAAGCAAAAGATTCCAAAAGAGTGCTTCTAACCCTTCCTAACTGTACAATCCTTTAATACAATCCCTTGTGTTATAGTGACCCCCAACCATTTCATTGCTAATTTACAGCTGTAATTTTTGCAACTATTCTAAATCATAATGCAAATGTCATACATGTGGGATGTCTTGTATGTAACCCCAGTGAAAGGGCCATTTGACCCCCAAGGGTTCTCAACCCACAGCTTGAGAACTACTGTGCAGTCACAGCCCTTGTCATGACCTTCATTAATCTAAACGCAGTCAACAGTGTTCATGGACATAAAAGTCTATCCTCTCTATAAACTGAAGCAAAGTTTGAAGTAGCCTGACTAGACTAACACAGTATCGTGCCTCTCATCACTTCTATTTGCACCCTGTGCAAATAGCCAACTCCAGTTGCACTCTTGTCTATGGGAAATATTTGATTTATATCACACTGGAAATTCACATCACATTGTTCTACGTGTTCAAAGAGCCAATTAAATATGGTAGAAATGTAGAAGTTTCTACTAGTGAAATAATCTGCTACACATAATTTTTAAAATGTTGATGTTGTTTTGGTTTCAGCAGAGTATAAGAATGTGATTTTTATCCAGCCTACATATCTACACAGGGTTTCACTAGGAAGTACGCACTAAGCGCCTTATAGAAATCGGTTACAGAGGGACTGAGACAACAAACACACAGACTAGTGTTTTCACATTTATCTGAATGAGCACAAGCCTCACCCCTCCTTGGAGAAAATCAACACTGCCATTTACATCCAAGCAAACACCTAGGCCTGGGCTTGCTGCAATCTTCTCCTTATCCTTTCTGGATTGAAGGGATGATAACAAATTATATTTAATTCCTCACAACGAAAGCTTGCCTTCTGTTTTCTAGTGGCTGGAAAATTTAAAAGGCATTCTGTTCAGTTACGATTTTCCTAACTCTACAGTGTCGCCATGCTTCTGATGGTAGATATAATCATTATAAATGTACTTAATTCCTTTGCTCACTTGCTGCTTGCCCGCATGTCTTGCAGTGTATGTGGGCTGCACAGGAGTTCTAGAAAGTGAGTTGCCTTCCGAATCCAGTTGCTTTTCACTAGAGTAATCAAGTGAGGCCAGCCAGATATAAAACGGGAATAAAGAACAAAACCTGTATGCTGATGTAAAGTAATGAAATGAGGGCGAACGACTGTCCCATACTACAACTTTTGTTATAAATGTCTGACTGGACGAGTAGATGAAGGAGGGAGTAGGCTTCCAGCTAAGTGAACACAGACTTGACACAGTTTTCCACTGAAGTGCCATGCAGAGAAACAAGGTAGCAAACTTACTGTCCTGTTGGTTAAATTCCTTTCTAACTCCTCAGGCTGTCAATGACAGAGAACGTTGTTTGCAGAAAGGTGAGAGTTTCCTTCCTACTTTCTCTGTCTCTGCTGATCTTCTTCCACCCACTTGCCTTTTTTTTTTCCTGATTAGAAACATTTGCTGGTGTTTCAGAGACTGTGTTACCAGTTATGGAAAAATAGTTTCTCTTCACGTGTCTATCCACTCCAGTGTGCAGGGTAGTGTTCATCAATAGAACCAGTAAGAGAGAGTCTTTCATTAAGATGTTTCCAAAAGAACACCCAGAGGAAGCTCCACTCCCAAGCTGTCTAACACGCCCAGGATCAGTGGTGAGGAGGACACAACATCTGTCCCAACATTGGGAGTAACTGGGACCAGCAGGACCCAGGCACACAGGAACTCTGGCAGCCTAGTGGCTCTGGTTGATTCCAGTCTGTCTGGGCCTGCCAGAGCCCTGAGCAGACCGTGGGTGCAAACTCTGCAGTCATTTCCAAAACACCCAGAGGAAGCTCTACTCCCAGGTGCTCTAACAAGCCCAAGGTCACAGGATCCCAAAATCACAGGATCACAGAGACAGCTTGACTCTGAGGAGTTCTGAAACAATCAGGATCACAAGAAGGACAGGCTCCAATCAGATTTAGCAAGGGCAGGTAGCACTAGAGATAACCAGATGATGCGGGGCAAGCTTAAGAATACAAACAACACAAACTAAGGTTACTTGGCATCATCAGAACCCAATACTCCCACCATAGCAAGTCCTGGACACACCATCACACTGGAAAAGCAAGATTCAGATATAAAATCACTTCTCATGATGATGATACAGGACTTTAAGAAAGACATAAATAGTACCCTCCAAGAAATACAGGAGAACACAGGCAAACTGCTAGAAGCCCTTCAAGAGGAAACACAAAAATCCCTTAAAGAACTACAGGAAAACACAATCAAACAGGTGAAAGATATGAACAAAACCATCCAGAATCTAAAAATGGAAATAGAAACAATAAAGAAATCAGAAAGAGAGACAACCCTGGAGATAGAAAACCTAGGAAAGAAGTCAGGAATCGTAGATGCAAGCATCATCAACAGAATACAAGAGATAGAAGAGAGAATCTCAGGGGTAAAAGACACCATAGAAAACATTGACACAACAGTCAAAGAAAATACAAAAAGCAAAACGCTCCTAACCCAAAACATCCAGGATATCTAGGACACAATGAGAAGACCAAACCTAAGGATAATAGGTATAGAAGAGAGTGAAGACTCCCAAGGCAATGGGCCAGTAAATATCTTCAACAAAATTATAGAAGAAAACTTCCCTAACCTAAAGAACGAGATGCCCATGAACATACAAGAAGCCTATAGAACTCCAAATAGACTGGACCAGAAAAGAAATTCCTCCCCATCACATAATAATAAAAACACCAAATGCACTAAACAAAGAAAGAATATTAAAAGCAGTGAGGGGGAAAGGTCAAGTAACATATAAAGGCAGGCCTATCAGAATTACACCAGACTTCTCACCAGGAACTATGAAAGCTAAAATATCCTGGGCAGATGTCATACAGACCCTACAAGAACACAAATGCCAGCCCAGGCTATTATACCCAGCAAAACTCTCAATTACCATAGATGGAGAAAATAAGTTATTCCATGACAAAACAAAATTTACACAATATCTTTCCACAAATCCAGCCCTACAAAGGATAGTAGATGGAAAACATCAACATAAGGAGCAAAACTACACCCTAGAAGAAGCAAGAAAGTAATCTTTCAACAAATCCACACAAACCTAAACTCTTACAACAAAAACAAGAGGAAGTAACAATTACTTTTTCTTAATATCTTAATATGAAAATTAGTATTACCAACATCCTAATTGATTGAAATCCAAAAATATGAGGAATTAGAAATTTATTGACTGTCATCCAGTGATCTCTCTAATTTGGTAATTGGAGAGATATGTCTAATATTATACAATACATATACACTTTCAGCTTGTTTGTTCATGACAGTGTCTTGCTGCGTACAACATAATGGTCTTGAGATCTTGCTTCTCCTATCTCAGCCTCTCTATTAGTAGTATTGTTTATTTCATGTTTTTACACTATACTATGGTTTTCAGAACAGCTTACATATTTTAAAAGTATTTATATACCCAAAAGAAATGTAGACAATTAATTTGGGAAGGGGTTTGTAAGAGAACAACAAAGCGTGAGACTGAATGCTTTGCTTGACATTTGTAACTCTTGTATCAAGTTACCACAGTAAGAGCCAAGATTTTAAGCTCTACTAAATACAAAACAAACAAACAAACAAAAAGACTTTATATATTTATGTTCATTTAAGAAAATATTAGTATGATGTATTATTTTGAAATATACAGTTAACACGTTTAGAGTTATTTAAAATGTATATTGAGAAAAATGTATGTATTTTCAGTATTGCCATAGACAAGCATCTGCATAAGAATGTTAAATTATTGTTTTATATCAAATAACTTTGATAATACTCATTTTTATTGTTATAATATTTTATAAATTTTAAAGAATATGACCAAAAAAGATATTGTAGGTATTGAAGGGGGATCTCTGGGAGGAGTTGGGGTACAAAAGGAAAACAATGTAATTTAATTCTATTTACTTAAAATATGTTTTTAAATGTTAACAAATTCAGATAAATTGAAATCATGTAACTTTTCTCAGTATAATGCAATAAAACTTAAAAAAAAAAGAAAAGAAAAAAAAGAAAAGAAAAAAAAAGATATTTCCAAAATGTCAACAATGTAGTCTGCTTACCTCCTTAATTCAAGCTGTTCTAGCCATTCTCTCTGTCTCTCTGTCTCTCTGTGTGTGTGTGTGTGAGTGTGTGTGTGTGTCTGTGTCTGTGTGTCTTTCTCTGTCTATCTCTTCTATGTGTCTCTGTCTCTGTGTGTCTGTTTGTCTCTCTATTTCTCTCTCTTTCTCTCTCTCTCTCTCTCTCTCTCTCTCTCTCTCTCACACACACACACACACACACACACACACTTGGTAATAGCAAACGGGGTTTTATATTTGTATCTTTTGGGTAGAAACACAACTTTCTGAACAGAAAATAGATTCTTCTATTGGAACGAGCAAACAGCCACCACTTCTCTTCCCACAGTCTTGGAAAGTATCCCCTCCCTTCCTAGCTGCCTAGACATCTAAATAATCACTCCAGCATTGATATAGGAGTGCTTTCCCTCTATCATCCAGCCTTTAGGTAAAAGTGTATCCTGTAAAATGTTTTGTATTTCTTGTCTTCTGTTACATTAACCTAGAATTTTTTTCCACCATCAACTTTTTGAAGCAACAAGTCCCATGGTAATAAGTATTTTTTATCTTTACATGAACTAAATTAAAATGACTTTATGTTGTTTGAAGGTTTTCTTCAACAATGGAAATAGAACATATAGATGAAAGCAATTAAACTACTCAAGGTATTCCTTTTGGGAACATTAAATAGATTAAACAATAATAAATGCAATGAGAAACATAATTTAACTTCTTATTTCATGGATTTGGAGACATCTTAATTGTTAACTCACAGCCATGGAAGTACAGCTCATAGAGTAAAATCCTAACAGCCCAATTATCCTCTGAGTCTTGCTTTCCTGCCCCAGCCCTGGAATAGGTTCTGATCTCACAGACTGGCCTGGCTAGACAAGGAAAAAATGAGATAGAAGAGGTTCAAGGAAATACTTCGATAATGCTAGAAATATTTTTTTCTGAAATGGAATTGTGACAAGTATCAGCTCCTGGTGACATAGGAAATTAGTTTGCTCAAAATGCCAAAAGGCATGCTCCCAAAAGGCAGTTCCAGCCCGTGCAAAGGGTGCGTGGACTCACTATCCTGCGTGGACTCACTACCCTGCTGGGGCGGTTCCCTCCTCTGTGTCTCTGAAATGCTGAAACACGTTAAGGAAACATGTATGTACAGCTCACCTTGCATGCAAAGGCACACAACGCATCTCCCGCAGCCCAAGTGAGCTCTTTCATTTTCCAGTTTACAAAGAATGAAATAGAATCAGAACTTGTCAGCTTCAGGGGAAAAACAAACTCACGTCGTGCAGGGACTGAAATGTTCCATCTTCAGTAGAGAAGAAGGAGATTCAGGTGTCCTCGGCTGTTGTCAGGCACATACGGATGAGATTGTTCATATACAACGAGACTGATAATTATTCTGGGAACCTGAACCTTTCTATCTCCTGACCCTGCGGAAGCCCCTAGACCCACAGCTTCTGTTTAGTTTACCATTCACACTGTTCATCTGCATCTGCCACACCCCTAGCCCTCCATAGCCCTATGTCCTCCTTAACATCACAGACTCAGATCCACACTGGTGGACATCTCTGAAAGGTACCTGCCCTGCCTGTGAAGAAAGGGTTGGGATTTTTTGTTTGTTTGTTTGTTTGTTTGTTTGTTTTTAAGGTATTTGTATTTAAAAAACAAAACTGCAGCAAAAATAAATAAATAAATTCCATGTCAGGGTTATGGCCAAGTCTATCTGTGCTCTATGGGTTGATTCAACTTTAGACAGGCTTCTTCTGGATTATGAGACCCTGGTCATTTTTCTTAAGAGAATTCACCTTAAAGACCTTACACATGCATATTCTCTCTTTCTCTTTCCTACACTCTGAGCAACAGTCTTGAGCTAGGAATGCATTTCTCTAGGACCTGGGAGCCATCTCTAGTTATGAAGGAGGTGTAATAAAGCAGGCTGTGTGGGAGAACAGTGGCTTCTCACAGATGTCCTAACCATAGCAATCAACCCATCAGTTTCCCTGTTAAGATCACCAGTAGTTTCCCATAAAGTCATGCATGTTTGAGAATTCTCCAGTGTGCTGACACAAAGCCAAGTTCCTTCTCTTCCTCTTACTGCAATAATCTAGACTAAAATGTTCTTTGTCTGTTTAAATGGTCTAGTAAAATTATCTGATCCACTCTCTACTTCATCCTGGCTCTTAGAACCCAGCTGATTGAAGCCAGCCATGTTCCCACCCTAAAGATCACAGGATCCAACCTTCGATACAACTGGGAGAAGCCAACCCAACTCTAAGCTTGATAGAAAGCTCTGTGCTAGGAATGGTTAAATAGAAATGGCTGAGCAAGAGACTATAGGTAGCCCATGGAACTATCATGAGCTTCTATAGCTTACCTCCCTGCTTCTTCTGGACATGAGATGAGGACATTTCTCTCTTTGTTGAAGATACCCATGACCCAGAGTAGCAAAAGGAGCTCACAAACAGTGGATCAACTTTTGAGCATCTGTTATGATCTTAAAGCTGTTTTTCACACATATTCTAAGACTTTAAAAGATGTGAATCCTCAGCATCCCTTTGTCATTGACATTTCTTGAGACCAGGTAGCTAGCTCCGACTGGCTGGGGCTCCTGGTTCCCCGCCTCCAGATCCAGAGTGCTGGCATTATAGGTACACACCCAACACCCACCTATATTACAAAGGAGAAGATTGGGAAGACACAATGACTTCACGGGCTTATGTAAAATCTCTTACATGACTCAACAGACAAAATGTAAACCATCTGTTTTTTTCCCAGGGCCTGATATGATGCCTGCAAACACGGGATATGTGTTTGGTGAGTGTCTTAGTCAGGGTGTCTATTCCTGCACGAACATTATGACCAAGAAACAAGTTGGGGAGGAAAGGGTTTATTTAGCTTACTTCTACGTTGCCATTTATCACCAAAAGAAGTCAGAACTGGAACTCAAGCAGGTCAGGAAGCAGGAGCTGATGCAGAGGCCATGGAGGGATGTTATTTACCAGCTTGCTTCCCCTGGCTTGCTCAGCTTGCTCTCTTATAGAACGCAGGACTACCATCCTAGGGATGGCACCACCCACAAGGGCCCTCTCCCCTTGATCACCAACTGAGAAAATGCCTTACAGTTGGATCTCATGGAGGCATTTCCTCAAAGGAGGCTCCTTTCTCTGTGATAACTCCAGCTTGTGTCAGGTTGACACACAAAAGCAGCCAGCACAGTGAGTGAAAAGCACATGAACAAATAATCCAGACTCAGACACACTGACCTCCAATACTGGGAGGGTTTGTGTCTGCTTGGTTGGGTATTTTTGTTGTTGTTGTTGTTGTTTTCTTTTTTTTCTTTTTTTTTTCTTTTTCTTTTTTTATGTATCCCAGTGGCTTTGTCACTGAACAGAGTCTGCCATAAATATTCTGTGGTCCCAATGCTCACTGGGTATGAGCAGCCCTATCTGAGTCTTGACACCATTCCTTTGGGGAATCTGTTGCTCCAGGTCTATGTAAATTTATAGGAATGAAATGAGAAACTTCAAATCCCTCCATTGGATTAGTTCTGATGGTGCATGGAAATCTACCCTGAACATGCCTAGATTTTCAATCTTTCTGTTAAAGGTATTTACATATTTTCATGTTTGAAGTCAAAATTATGGATACAAACTTTTTTTAAAACAGAAGCACTAGTCATATTAAACTAGTCACTTAGAGTGTTCTTTTCCACTGCTTGTCAAGGGTGTCTGTCTCTGCAAGGAGACAGGAGAGTACCCTCAAGTTTCCACTGCTTGTCAATATTAGCTATTCTTTACCTATAATTGTGCTGTCTATACAGGCAGAGTCTGAAGTCTTGGTCAGCTCTGATCACCCACGGTATTGTGTTTTAACCTCTAGGGCAATAGTTCTTAACCTGTAACTCACAACTCCTTTGGGGGGTCAAGCGACACTTTCACAGGGGTTGCATATCAAATATCCTGCATATCAGATATTCACCGTATGATTCATAATGGTAGCAAAATTTACCTTCATAAAGGTAGCAACAAAAATAGTTTCATCATTGGAAGTCACCGCAATATGAGGAATTAAAGGGTTTCTGTTAGGAAGGTTGAGAACTACTGCTCTAGATTATGTGATACTGAGATCTGTTATGCCCTCTTTGCCCTGCCCTTCCTTCCTTCTGGAGAGAAGATGGGATAGAGTTATCTGGTGACTGGCACATAAGCACTTGAAATCCACAGGATCAAAAGTTCACAGTATCAAGGCCCTTAACACCTGCTCTATAGCTCATTCTCTTGGCCAGTGCACCACTCCACGGGCCTTCCCTCCCCTCCACCTCCAGCTGTACATGACACATTTTCTCCACTAGGAGGCATACACCCTCTAGCTTCCCTACTTAGGACCAGAAGGCATACTTCAACTGAAGCTAGTGAAGAACAGGACCAAGGCACTGTTGTTTACATCAGCTTGTGTAAAGCTTATTTCACACTTGAAATTGATACGTGTGATATATGATTATATCAGAACGAGGATCAAAACTGGAGATTCAAGCCATAAGCTTCCCCTAGAAGAGAGGTCAGGGTTAAACCAAGGAGGACTATGCCCAAGCTTCAATATCAAGGCAACAGTGTTATGCAGGAATTCATACACGGAGGGCCAAGAACAATCAGGAGCATCACAATGAGTATATGAAGACCATCATGTGATGATGCAAGTTGCTTTCCAACACTATGGGGCTAATGCCAAGCATTAACCCAAGTGACACGTTTACAGAGTAAGGTTAAGGAGTAACTTCTATCACCAAATCTGTGGGGAAAAATGGTCAACAGAAATTTCTTCCTTGGTGACTAGTCCTCAGAGAGCAGAAGGTACCATGAGAGCCTTCTGTGAAAGAACTGTCATCAATAGTCTTACTCAGGCATGGATCTCAAGTACAATACTAATATGTCATTAAAGGTGAGTCTACTGTTGCAATACTGGCAGGTTTGTTATGGGGTAGTGTGATGGCTGCTTTTAGTTGTCAACTTGACTACATCTGGAATTAACTGGAATCCAGAAATAGAGGGCATACCTGTGAGAGATTTGTTTGCTTGATTTGAAGTGGGTGCATCTACTTCTAGTCTAAACATCTGAGATAGGAAGACACATGCCTTCAATCAAGTTCTTGAGATGAGAAGATGCACCTTTAATCAGGGGCACACTTCCTGCTGGAATCCTACATAAGGACATAGAAGGCAGAAGCCTTTGCTCTTTGACTGTTTGCTATGGTGCTGTTAGCACATCCATCTCTTCACTGGCATTGGAACTTACTTCTTTGAGATTTTAGCATCTATTGAAGACTAGCTAAAACATCCAGTCTCCAGGACTGAGCAACTTCAGGATTCGTAGACTTTCCATTCATAGCCAGTCATTGTTGAGTTATCTCAACCACAGCCTGTAAGTCATTCTCATAAGTCCCATAGATGGTAGGTAGATAGATAGATAGATAGATAGATAGATAGATAGATAGATAGATAGATAGATAGACAGATAGATAGATAGATAGATAGATCAGATAGAGATGGTCAAAATTTGGGACTTTAAGACAACAAACTGGGACTAGGAAGATGGCTCAGTTATCAATAGGCCTGCTACACAAATATGAAGACCCAAGTTCAGATCCCTAGCACCCAAGTAAAAACTAAACATGGAAGCACACATCTGTGACTCCGGTACTGAGGTGGGGGCAGAGGTAAGAGGACCAACAGAGTTCACCAGCTAGTCAATCTACAATGAGCTCCAATAACAAGATTCTCAATGTCTCAAAGAATCCTTATTCTTGGAGAAGAGACTGGCATTAACCTCCGCCTTCTTGGGTTGCTTTGAATATACTTGGCCAAGGGAATGGCACTATTTGGAGGTGTGGGCTTGTTGGAGGAAGTGTATCACAGTAGGCATGGGTTTAAGACACTTGTCCTAGCTTCCAGGAGGCCAGTCCTCCACTAGCAGCCTTCAGATGAAGATGTAGAACTCTCAGCTCCTCCTGCACCATGCCTGCCTGGATGCTGCCATGCTCCTGTCTTGATGATAATGGACTGAACCTCTGAACCTGTAAGCCAGCCCCAATTAAACATTGTCCTGCTAAGAGTTGCCTTGGTCATGGTATCTGTTCACAGCAGTAAAACTCTAAGACACTTCTACATACCCACAAGTGCACAAACCCAATGAACATATACATGACAAATACACACACACACACACACACACACACACACACACGAGGGAGAGGATAAATAAAGAAATCACAGTTCACAGAGAGCCCCGTAAGCAGTAGTGATGGTGGAGTAACAATGATCCACCATGTCTCTGAGTACCAGAGGAGCAGCAGCACAGTTTAGAAGCAACTCACATGTGGAGCAAAGGAAAAAGATGTACTGCCATTAGTCATAGCTCAGAGGGGGGACAGCAATGGAGTCCCTGAGTGCCAGGACCTGGTGATGGATCTTTTCAAAAGGGATGTTTTGAAATGTTACGTATTGTGAATCCAGCCCTGCACAGTAGAAATGTATTTGAAGCCATGTGTGTAATTCTTCTACAAGCCACAGGAAACAGTGAAAGCAGATGCAACTCATTTAATTTAGTGCATCCAAGGTATCAACCTTTCAACACATAATCTGTATTAAAATTTACTAAGCTATTTCCATTTTAAAGTGTGATTTTGAAATCTAATGTGTACTTTTGGCCTGACAGCATATCTCAGTTCAGAAAAACACATTTCAAGTGCTCAGTAGCCATATGTACCTGATGGTCATGATGTTGGGCAATGGTGTCTTAGACTATCCCTAGTAGTTGGAGTGCAGACGGATGCTCTCCGTGTGTGTGTGTGTGTGTGTGTGTGTGTGTGTGTGTGTGTGTGTGTGTGTGTGTGGAGTGGGAAGGGAAGTGGAGGCAAGGAGAAGAGGGAGAGAAAGACTTCCCAACAGTAACAGAAGGTGTAAATAACACTCAGGACACAGCTGTGGATGTCTCTCTCAATCCGTGATCGTTGCTGTAGGTTTCACTGTGGGGCCAAATCAAAACGTGCTTTTGTTCCAGGGTGTCAAAAGGTAGCATGTTTTAAAACCCACAGGTCTCACACATTTAAAATTGGCCTCTCTCGAGGCCAGAGCTGATTCCCTGCCCCTACCACGATTCTGAGTTCATATGAATAAAGCAACCACAGAGTCTCTGCCTGTCCCAGAAGCAGATCATGGCAACTGAGCTGTCTCCCTGAGCTCCAACAGACATCCAATGAAGGCTGAGCTCATGAGATGCCAAGAAAAAAAAATCATCTTTTCTAGCCATGAAATTATTTTCAGATTTCTGCTAGTAGATTTGCCAACAAGGGAAAGATTTTTGTCACGGACCTTTCCACCAACAGGTCTGTGTCCGGTCCTTTGTCCTCACATGCATAAAACCAGAGAGAAACATGTCCTTCTATTTCTATGAAAATGTGTTCTGGAGAGAAGAAGATGAGTTGCCTAATAGAAAAGAAAGTAATCTTATTTGAAAAATGGGCCTCCTGTTTTACAAAGAGACAGCTGATAAATTAAAACAAAAGAGGAATTAAGTAAAAGAAGCCACACACATGGATGCCACCCAAAGGCAACCTCCCATCGAACACAAACAAATCACGCCATTTTCAATGGTTTTTTCCCTATTAAAAAAAAAATGAGTTGCTAATAATTTTTTAAAAGGTGGGATACTTATAAGACTGTGCATGGCACCCATAGATCAAACAGACTTCTTCCTCACTTCACCCCCTTCCCAATCCTAAGCTATAGTAATTAGCGCTTGCCCAGGGATCAATATTCAGAATTGACTTGCTTGGACACTTGTGAAAGCAGATTTTGACAGTAGGAGATTAGTGACCAGCCATGTGCCAGGGAGAAATCACAAACAGAGGGAAGGCTATGCAGAGGGTGAATTGATAGTTTCACCAGGTGTGAACTCTGCTCTGCTTGCAGGTCAGCCCCTGAGGCTGCAGATGGTTGAGGACCGAGCTCTGGCTACCAAGCCTGACTTTGCAAGCCTGTACAAAGCAAATCACCCCTGAGCCCGCAAACTCTTACTCCTGCCCCTAAGACATTGGGATTGCAGTCCCCAGACGCATCCAATCACAGAAGACATGCTGTCCCTTCATGTACATTTTCCTCCTTAGTACTTGGTACCTTTGAGACCCCAAGCTAATTTCCTCCGGAGGCTCCAATGGAGGTTAACCTCTTATAATAATGTTGGTGTTAGCATCGGGGGCCTCCAAAGCCTGTGGCGTCACGTGGGCAGGTCTCACAGACCTGTTGCCAGGGCAACAGCCTCCAAATTCCCAGAATCCATTGGACTCACCTCCCACCTTTACCTGAGGCCACTACATCAGAACTCATATAATACAGGGAACATTCCTCCATCTCTCTCTTTCTGCTACTGCCCCCTCTCTCCCTCTCAATTAAACCTCTTACACGTGGAGCTGTTTGGGCCTAGTGTGGTATGTTCTGACACAACCCACAGTTCTAACACATCATTTGGTTACGTGACTCAGATATGGGTATTGGTGGTTCCATCAGCAGCCGCTGCATTGCCCTGCAGTGGGGACAGGCAGAGATCACAACCACGTGGACCGGTCACAGCACTGGCAACCGTGGATGCCATGAGTATGCGAGTTTGCGGCCCCCTCAGCTGGTGGCTATGAGAATCACAAGCTTTCACCACGAAAGCTGAAGCTGCTGAAGCCACAACCAAGTCTCAACCGAGGATCGGGAGCTGCCCCACGCACCACGGGACATATGAACTTCTACCACATAAGCCATGCCCTGCCTGGTCTATGATGTAGGGCTAGCCTCTGCTCAAGTCCACACCTACCCATTCAGTTTCACGTTTTCTATTTACCAGTCTGCTATAATTCTCGCACAGGCACCCACTGGCATATTAATTGGTAGGATCAGTGAAGGGGAGGACCTCCAGCTTCCCAGATACAGCCTGGCCAGGCTTCTGTGGGAACTACGGGGTTTACAGTCACGCCTCCCAGTTGACATACGTCTTAGGACTTCTGCCATTGGTTGCCCCTCCCTCGAAAGCAACTCTTCATTCCCCAATTATTCTGGGCCCTTGCAGCCGAAAAATCCTTGGTACCAGGGTGGGTTGCTTTACACAGCAGGCCCAGGGGCTGCTGGGTAGCCATTAGGGGGTCCTCGTAATGACTTGGGCCACTAGCCTGGCTGATACTTTTTGGGTTTTGGACTGTTCTCAGGATGCTGGTACAAACAGTCCAACTACCCACTAATGGGTGTCAGAATGTCTTTGACCGTACCTCCAGGCACCCCACTGGGATGTCTCCTGGAAAATCTCAAATCTTTGAAGCTAACGCCTGATGTGAAGGCATCAAAATTAATATATCTCTGCAATAAGATCTGGATTAAATATCAACTAGATGGGAGTTCAAAATGACCACTTAATGGCACCCTAAATCCAACTATTTTAAGGGATCTTAATACATACTGCCAGGGAACTAGTAAATGGAAGGAGGTTCCTTATGTCCAAGCATTTGTCTATCTCTGTTCCAATCCCTCCTTGTGCTCTTCTTGTTCCCCAACCCAACTTCCCTTAGCCATGAAATCTACACAACCTCTGCTAGATGACACTACAATGCTAGATCCAGCTAACGAACCACCCCCTTTTTGCCGCAGACCTGTCTCAACGTCACTGAAAACCCAAATTGCTGCCTCAGTTTCTCCTCCTCATCAGTATGTCCCAGGGCCTGCTAGCTCTATCTCTCCAGACCCCTCCCCTTCTTCTTCTGTGTCAGCTGTGGGCCACTCCAAACGCCCCACGTTAGCAGCTGCATTCACTCCTCCTGTCACCTGCTCTAAAGCTACAGCCAAACCTCCAAGTCCTTCCTCCCCAGAGACACCTGACCCAGCAACGGTCCTACCTCTAAGGGAAGTTGCTGGAGTAGATGGTCTTGTCAGAGTACATGTTCCATTCTCACTTAGTGAACTTTCCCAAATAAAAAACAGGCTGGGGCCCTATACTTCTAACTCTTTCAAGTTTATTAAAGAGTTCCAGTATATAACTCAATCTTATAGCTTGACTTTCCATGATGTTCATATGATTCTTACTAATTATTTACTTCCTGAGGAATGCAGACGAGTCTGGGACGAGGCAAGAGTGCATGCAGATGGAATTCACTAAACAGACGGCACATACCCAATTCACTCTGAGACAGTGCCGGACCAGGATCCCAGGTGGAATTACAATTCTGCAGATGGTATTTTAGCCAGGGACAGGTTCATTACATGCCTTCTGGCCAGTCTTATAAAAGTGGCCTTAAAGCCAGTAGATTTTGAAAAACTCCAAGAGGTTGTCCAGGACAAGCAAGAGAATCCATCTCAATTTTTAGAATGCCTTACAAAGGCTTTATTACAGCATACCAATCTGGACCCTGAAAACCCAGAAAGTAAGCAACTTCTGATGACCTACTTCTTTTCCCAGAGCTACCCCGATATAAGAGCTAAACTTAAAAAACTGGAGAGGGGACCCCTAGCTCCACAGGCAGAAGTCTTAGCACTGGCCTTCAAAGTGTACCATGAGAGAGATGATAAAGTCCGAAAACAAAAATACCATATGCTGGCAAAGGCTGTCTGACCAGCCCCAGCCACTACCCCGGACTCATGGCCTCCTAAGACTCAGGAACCAGCAGGTACCTGCTACAAATGTGGTAAAAAAGGTCATTGGGCAAAAGCCTGCCCTAACTTCTGCAAGCCAGGAAGGCCATGCCCTAGGTGCCATCAAGAGGGACATTGGGCTGTGGATTGTCCTCATGTTACACAGAACAGGGGGACATCACTCCCAGATAACCCTCCAACTGATCTCCTAGGCTTGGCTATGGCCGACTGAGGAGGCCTGAGTTCCCCTGACCCAACCACTGCCATCACTAGGCAGGGAGCCCCAGGTAGATATCGTGGTATGTGGGTGACCCATCTCTTTCCTCCTGGACACTGGAGCCACTTACTCGGTCCTGACAGAGTTTTGGGGACCCACTTCTCCTTCTTGTTTTCCTATTATCGGAGTAGGAGGACAACCTTACTTCCCTCTCCAGACCCTACCACTTAGTTGCATTTTTAGAGGTGTAACTCTCACTCATTCTTTTTTGGTAGTGC